>NC_051154.1:213102429-213402429 GCF_013339745.2 Dermacentor silvarum
CGATTTTACTGTGGAACGTGTGCAAGTAATGCGGACTATGACCGTGTTTTTCATCAGAAACAATCACTGCGGCACATCAGGTCGTTTTCATCAGCGGTAAAGCTGTTCGCAAAAGACAAAATATTGAGTAAAAACCATCAAAGGTGACTGTCAAAGTAAGCGAATAGCTTTGTGATTCTTCTGAATTATCGGGTAATGTCCGCGAATAAACTAAATTTATTGAATGTACCAGCGAGACTTCTAAATTGTTGTGCTTAAGGCTGTAATGACTACACTTATAACTAGACCTGAAATACGTTGCATTTTAAGGGATACAACTGCACGCAATAGCCAAAAAAAAAAACATAGTTCGATAGAAATGATAAGACTCCACATCTTTAATATCGATCCCCTTCTTGAATGTCATATACCGATGGAGCTTAACAGTCATCTCAAAACACTTATTCACCATCTGAGACGCCTCCCCCACCCCTCTTCTCCCCTGGGTACCGCGTACACAAAAACGACATCGTACTGGCCGTGCTGAAGACCCTCATTGCAAATGTGGCAGCACTGATGAAAATGTGAAACATCTGCTTTTAGAATGCCACAAATACATTGAGCCAAAAAACCGACTGCATTCAAAACTCATGAGACTTGATCGAAGGCCAATGAGCCTAAAAAAGCTACTGAGATCGTCGCCAACAACTGCTCGTAAAATACATGCGATGAATGCTCTTGAACTCACTCAGGAAGACTGCCTTTCACCAACTCCAACTTAAAGCATAAAATGCTTTATTTTTTTATTTATTTGTGTTTCTTTAGGTGGCGGAGAAACGTGACAACGCCATCATTGAACACAGCAGCTAAATTTTGAGACACCACAAAGCTCTCTCGCAACAGCACGTGCGTCTCAAAGAGCTAGCTGGCGTTCGGCGACGAACGCGCTCCGTAATTTCGTGCTCGGCGGAGGCAACGAACCGAGACATGTTTGCGATATTAAAGTCCCGCACTTATCATCCTTTTCATATTGGCACTGACGGATGCCGCGTGCAAATGACATTAAGTTCGTCGTGCAGCTTCGCCACAAAAGTAGGCGGTTGAGGGAAAGGGCGATAGCAGGCGCCGAAAATTAGTTTATAACAGTGGATGTCCATGCAGGGCGCATTCTATTTCTAGCTTACTGTGAAAAGAATTACGACAAGATTTTTTAGGACGATTAGCACACAACCGCCTTCACATGCTATGCAATCGCAACAACAAACGGTAGGCGACCCTAATATTTGACTTTAATATTAGGTGTCTCTTAGTGGCACTCGCACCTCAGGGTTGTTGTTCTGTGCATTGCTGTGCGGTAATGAGTGACTTCTAATTCATCCTAATCATTCCTGACACTTCATCAACTCAACTTGTAACTATACTTATGCTATATTGAAACCTGACATCTATATCAGGTTTCATTGTAACTTCACATAATATCTATGTTTAGTTGTTTAGTTACAAGTTGAAACTATCAGTTTCAACTTGTAACTAAACATGATATCTATAATGAAACCCATGAACCTTCTACTGTACTATTCTTTTTCCGTTTTTTCTGATTTATTTTGAATTTCGTCTCAGCTAATTAATCCTAATTATTGCAGACACTTCATTAACTCAACTTGTCACTAAACTTACACGCTGATATCATACATATAATGAAACCCGTGAATTTTGTACTGTACTATTTTTTTCGATTTTGAATTTCGTCCCCGCTCGTTTGAGCTAATTAATTATAATTATTTCAGATACTTCAGTAACTCAACTTGTAACTAAACTTATGTTCTGATATCATATCTATAATGAAACCCATGAATTTTGTACTGTACAATTTTTTTATAATTTTTCTGAATTTCGTCCCCGGTCGTCTCAGGAAGTGAACCGAAAGCGCTGCGCAAGAAACAAGAGTGTCACTCGATGCTCGTGCCACTAAAAATATAAAAGAGATATAAATAAAAAAGAAGCAGTTTTCCCCGAAAGGCGAACCATCAATTGCGATAGCAAATTAGTGGAAAGCTATACGGAGTAAGGATAGTAGTTTTATCGGCTGCATAAACTTGGACACAGTCGCTTACTAACTGAAATAACAAGCATGATGTCAGCGCGCACAAGCAAACATGAATAGATCACACTCGATGACCGCAGACAACCACTGTCAAAACGCTGGCGTGAGCATGAGCGGCTTCAGGAGCGAGCGAAGGTTCGTGCGGTCTATCGCTTCAACGGAAACTGAGCGACGAAAGCACAGCGCATACAAAGGTAAGAGCCGTGTGGAGATCGCTTTCAAAATACGGTGCACGCGACAGCCCGCAGCCGCGCAAAGTACAAGTAGGCAGTTGCTGACAGAGTAGAAGCCACACCCCCTCCCTCCCGCGCTACCTTCTCACTTTCCTCCTTTCGCGTGGGAGATTGAGTCGCCTGTTCCCCTTGCGCCTGGTCGCAAGATACACATTTGGTGCCGCAGTTAAACGTCGCCTACCCTCCCTCCCTCCCATCCCGGCGTTTCGCACGACGAAAGACGTCGCCTTTGCTCTCCGCCGTGCGTTCGCTATCCGTGATAGCGCGCGTCCCTTGCACGCTTTCACACGCACATACAGCATATGGCGCGCGGTGACGATTTTATCACCCTTGGACTTTATACGGAACCTCACGGTGACGGCGACGGCAGAAATCCGGCTGGAGTGTCCATATAATTGCTATCGCAATAAAAATTCACCAACGATTACGATACTTCCAAATGCGAAATTTGAGCGCAGCTCTATACGTGTTTTCATTTCGCGAATTTTGGGTGGCGCACACAATCTGTCTCGTGCGGCACGTTCCAAACGGAGCGAAGTGTGGCGCGACTGCCTCGCTAATAGGGAGATCGCGAGAGACAGCGCGTGAATGACGCGTGGGCACGATTCACAGCAGCTGCTGCAGACAGACCTCCGCTCGTGCACCGCTGTGGTGAACAGACGACGCGCACTACTCTGGCGCCATCTCGTAGCCATCGTCACCGCATAGTCTATCTTGCACGGCACTACGCTTTTCTTCTCACGCTTTCGCCATACCCTCCTTCTTCACTTACCACCTCATGGTTGGGCTGAATCCTCCTCCTCCGCTTTCCTCCTCGCGGTCTCTTCGCTGTCGCCGTCTTTCATCTCCCGCTGTGCTCTGCGTTCGCTCTCATCCTTCGTTGAGCTCATTCTCTCGATTACGAGGTACGACGCCGACGCTGGTCGCAGGAACGGGCGCCTAAGAGCTGCGCTCTAAAATTTACGACCGTTCATATGAGCTCAGACTTCACTCAATGCGCTCTCGTGGGCACGCAAGAACGCACGGGAACGTCCCGCAGAGCCTGCAGCGGCCGCTATACGCAGAGCCATAGAAAGCAGCGGGCGCCCGCAAGACGCCGGGCGTGCTCCTGCGTACTGCTAGGAGGACTGCGGATAGGTCTTATATTCGAGGTTTATTCCTTGCAGGACCTTATTATAGGCGAGAAATATTTGAACGTATACTATAGAAATATTGTTTGCCTTCAGTTTTGAGTGCGAACAAAGTGAGCTTTGTCTAACTTTAAGATTTGAACGATTCAAGGCAACAAGCCGACACTGTGCGAATATTTATGCGATTAGCATTCTTCGGGAACATGGAAGAGCGGCACATACCCACTGACCCGTACCCAGTGACCCAAGTTGGTCCGACAGTTGTTCTCGAATCGGGTTCCCTTAGCTCAGTAGCCCGATGTTCTCCCCATTAGAGCATGGACTACCCAGTGACCCAGGTTGCCGGGAAAACGGTTAGAAGCCTACGTCGACAGATAGATAGGCAGAAAGTCCGCTAAAAGTGCGTGAAGTCTCCAAAGAGTGCTAATCGCACTAATAACAGACAATCAATCAATTCATTTGTCAATGAACGTTAGGGAGCATCGATGAGCGTTAAACGGTACAAGTATGTCAAAATAACTTGTTTGGCAAGTTGGTCGACACTTGAAGAATACGGGTGCTACCGTGGTGTCTTGTCTTCTGCTCTTTGTGTTTGGTGAACTTGCGTTGGATAATTAACTTTTTAGTGGCTGCAGTAAGCAGGCATGTTTGCATTGAAAAGTTAGAGGCAGTCGTGTTTCTACAGAGTATAAGTTGGAAGAATTCTTCTAGCGTGGCGGTGCTCCGAGATATCCGACTCCAAATTTTAGTTGTCGTTCGCATGATTACGCATGCAAGAGAGTTAGGATCGGCGCAAATTTGTTCTCCCTGATGTGACGCGACTGTTGCGTGCGGCGTTTAGTCTGCCAACGAGGCGGAGGCATTGGCAAATACAATAACTGTCCCCCTTCCCCTCTCGGCTGACGAAATCAAGATATGACAGCGCAAACGCCGCACGCAACAGCAGCGTCACAAAAGGAGGCAGCTTTGCGCCGGTCCTCACTGTCTTGCATGCGTAATCTTGCGAATGGCAATTAAACTTCGCAGTTCGATATCTCGAAGTACGGATGCGATAGAATAATTCTGCCAAATGAAACCTTTTTTTTTAATTATGGGGTTTTACGTGCCAAAACCACGATTCGATTATGTGGCACGCCGTAGTGGGGGACATCAGAATATTTTCGACCACCTGGGGTTCTTTAACGTGCACCTAAATCTAAGTACACGGGTTTACGCATTTCGCCCCCATCGAATTGCGGCCGCCGAAGCCGGGATACGATCCCGCGACCTTGTGCTCAGCAGCCCAACACCATAGCCAACTGAGCAACCACGGCGGGTCGCCAGACGAAACTGTGTAGAAACACAATTGCGTCTAACTTTTCAATACGAACATGCCTGCGTACTGCAGCCACTAGAAAGTTAATTATTCAATTTTAGTTAAGTCACCGACATCAATAATTACCACCTAATTCTGTGTCCCGTGCATAACCTTACTGTAGAGGTGGTCTTCATGTACATCTAAGCGCCTAATTTTAAAAAAAAACTGTCGACTTAACTTTGATCACCATGTATTTGTGACGAAAAGTTTGGAAACATCCAACATCAACGTATGAAGCCGATCGGTATAGCCGTGACTTGAGTGATTGAGTGATGCGACATATGCACATATATATGTCTGAAAATGCAAGGCGCATGCCGGAACCTATGTGAAGCAAAGCTTTCGTGACGCTGTTAATCAAATGCTATAATGCGATTCATACAAGTATTTTTATTGTCATCCCATGCAACCTGCAATCTCATGCAATGGTTATGCACCCCACCTTTCACAAACTATGCCGACATTATTATTAAGGCTTAATCACACGGGGCTAATCGCACGCGCCTGTCCGCGCCTGTCTACGCGCCACGCGTCTGCGAGGTCGTGCGTGCTTGTCCTAGTGTCATGAGTGACAAGCGACCCACGTGCGACTCGTGTGAAGAAGACGACGACGCCGGTCGGCGAAACGAAGTTGGGAACATGTTGTGGACACGTGATGCGTGAAGCGCGAGAGAAAAAGAAGAAAAAGGGAGAAGACAGATGAGCTGGCATTGCTGACGTGGGCATTATTGAGACTCGGGGTCCACGACGACAGACGGAGTCTTGAAGCAGGCGAAGATGAGACGAAAACTTTATACAATTATACAATATGTACAAATATGTACCGATATAGCAGGTAATAGCTGGTAATAGCTGCCATTAGCTGGTGATAGCTGGTCAAACCAGTAAGAGTGCACCAGACCGACGGGGCGGTCGGTGGCGACTCTCTGGCTTAACAATGGGCCGGTTCTTCCTTAAATCCCCTTGGCGGCGACTCCTCGTTGACAGGAACCAGACGGGGCGGTTGCTTACGTCCACCGCGTCGTATTGTGTCGTCGCGCCTCCTTGGCGACTCGTTCGACAGAACCGAGACGAGGCGGTTGCTGACGGCACCCGCGTCGTATTGTGTTGTCGCGTCCCCTTGGCGACTCGTCGACAGGACCCAGAGGGACGGGTGGCGATGATGGCCGGTGCTGCTTGCAATTACCCGCGACGAATCCATTCGACGCGGATAAATCGGAGTTCCTGTCGCCTCGATGAAGGGTTGGCATGTACTATGGCACAACAGCACCCCCGCCGCCAGACAATGCATCCAGGGGTTGAGCTGTCCGACGCAGCTCGGAAGATTGGATGCGCCGGTTGAGCGACGTCGTCGATGGAGGTACAGGCTTTGCTGATTTGCCAGCCGGTGGTCTTTCCTGCGGCTCGGCCCTGATTATGTCCACTGGAATGACCGAGAATCAACAACGCCAAACCACTCCCGCCAAAGCAAGCACCCTCCTAATGCTCCTCAAACCGCCAGACCAAAATCATCGAACAAAGCATTTTCCGAGATCTGGCTACGCCAAACAAAACAAAACAACAACAAAAAAAATCCCGAACAACACGAGACACGTATCTGAGAGAGAAATTCGAGATACATACCGTTTTTTTCTTTTTTTTTTTAATTGTCAATGCGCGAGTCTTAATCAAATCAGAATTGCGTCGCAAGCGATTCTCAGCTGTAATGCGGGCGGGTTGGCAAAGATCAAGGTTGCCGAAGATGACTTAATTTTGCCCCCGAAAGCCATGACGCAAAGGCTGAACGCAGCTAATCTGTGCGCCTGGGCGCCACTTTGCAAAAGTAAGGAATTAAACCTGACAACTGTCACCGCATAAAGAAATAGCCCCCCCCCCCCCCCCCCACTTAGTGCTGTCAAAATGCACTCGGCAAAACGAGCACCACATTTTTAAAGCACAGAAGCGGTCCTAACAAAAAAAAAGTCACAGTTTCGCCCTAATGGCGCAGCAATGAATGCGATAGCAACACAGCAATGTCATACGAAGTAAGGTGAGCGGCTTTGGTAGCAATATGAATTGTAGTAAACATGAGCTGATTAAGTAAGCAGGTGTGCTGCGGCGTAAGTAGACCGACATGAAGAAAGACTCGATGACCACGAGAAGGCGCGTGTGAAACGGTGGTGTTGATGAGAAGCGCTTACCGTGGGCAGCGCGTGCGAAGGGACACACCTGTAGTGCTGCACTGCCGATCTGGGCAGCATTGCATGTGTAGCGTGCGTTGGAAAATGTGGCTCGACTATTACTAACTGAATGAACAAGCGTGGTGTGAGCGCGCACAAACAAACATGAATAGATCACACTGAATGACTGCAGCCAACGACTGTCAAAACGCTGGCAGCGAGCGCATACGCCGCGCAGCGGGCGAAGGTACGTGCGGTCTATCGCTTCAACGGAAACTGAGCGGCGAATGCACGGCGCATAAAGGTCAGAGCCGTGTGGAGATAAGAGACTGTGCGGGCGAGCGAACGACGAGCGCGGTTGTTGGCAGAGTAGAAGTGCGCTTTCAAAGCTACCGTGAGCTTTCAAGTACCGTGTTATGAGCTTTCAAATGAGCTTTCAAAGTACCGTGTTACTAATCACTTGGTGTTCGCAAACATGTTTTTAGACGCGCTCGTGCATCGTCGCCCATTCTCGGCCCTAAGCATCGTCCAATCGCGACACCAGAGCAAAATTGATTTGCCTGAAACACGTGCCAATTTTGACCCGCGGCCTCCAAATACTCGGAGCGGCTCCTTTACAGACCCGCGTGCACACCGCCTTTCTGCCCGCCAGGCAGTTGCCTTTCTTTCCGCCAGAAAGTGAACGGCTATTGTAGCAGATTTTCGAGCATACCCAACGCTTCGCAATGTTCTGCTTACAATGACTTGACAACACTGAGAACAGGCGGCATTTGCGGCGTCTGAATTTCTGCGAAATCCTTTCTTTACTGACGCGCGTCACGCCTATTCTAGATTTCAGCAGTCACCTAAGTTTAGGGTTCACCCTACTCCGCTTTTTCCTAACGGCTAGGCTGTTGGCGCGCTTCACCCGGCTCGTACCGCCGCCCGAGTCCGACTTTCTCGGCTTGCGCCTTCGTCGTTTGCCCTCGGCGCGGCTCGCAAAGCTCGCGGTCTCGGCACTCGTACTCACAGGTGCCCTGCCTTCTTGTCGCAACGACATGGCTCCGGGCGGCAAAACCAAGCTAGGCTCGTGGTCGTCGCTAGATGTATGTGCCTCTGATAAGACATGACTGCATCCGACGCCATCTGAGCTAGCCGGTTCGCCCTGCGGTCTCTCATCGACAGGCTTCGCCTCGTCGCTACTATCTAAATCAAAAGAGCCACTGTCGGCCACTTTTCCCAAAGCGGCCTCTCTAGACGGCGAAACAACATCGTGTTCGTGCCCGTCACCTAGCGTGTGCGCCAATGGCACCACATCATCTCCTACACATCCTGGGCTAGTAACCATTTCACTAGGCGGTCTGTCCTCGGCAAGCTCGGCATTTTCGCTATCACCTTGGCCTTCGCAGTCGGCCTGACTTATAGCTTCAAAATACCTTAACAAAGCCTTCTTGGCCTCATCGTAGTCCCGATTCTCTTCATCAAGCAGGCGTTCCAGAACGCACCAGAGTCTACGAGGAAGCAACAGGATCAACCGCTCGGACCAGAGGTCCCGGTTGACACCTTCTTTCTCACCAAACCTTTTCAAAGTCCGCAAGAAAACCAACAATGCTCTCGCCGGCCTTGAAATTGTGGAGATGGTATCGCGCTCTGCGCCACATCCATGTCTGAATTTCTCGACTGCGCTCTCGCCTTGCCCTTTCCTCGGGACTTAAGTGCTCCTTCGCTTCTAACTTGCGCCTCTCACGCCTCTCGCGTTCCTTTGCCTCGAGCTTTCGCTCCACAATCATTTTTCCCAAGCCTCTTCGGCTTCCTCGGTCGTCACGTCCTCTGCTCGCATCACGTCGAGAATCGCTTTCCTTGCTTTTTAGGAGCCAGCGGAAATGCCCAACTCCTCGCAAATTTGAATGAGGTCCTGAACTTGGAATTCCTCCATCGCGATCTCGTTCCTCGTGTTGCTGGCCCACTAAATTTACCTTACTTTAAACTACCAAAAAACAAAACACTCCCCTAACATCTGCCTGTGCTAGAGAGGTCTGGCGACATGAAAAGCAAACATCGGGCACTCACCCAGCCAAAGTGGTTGACGCCGGTCGGTCTGGTAGCTGCCATCGAGCGGTATAGCAGGCGTCTTCGGTCCTCGTATCTCGCAGCTTGCCATCCGCTGTTTAGATACTGGTTCGTCTATCCCATAGCTGCCATCCACTATTGCGACTCGGGGTCAGGACGAGAGACTGAGTCTTGAAGCAGACGAAGATGAGACGAAAACTTTATACAATATGTACAAATATGTACCGATATAGCAGGTAATAGCTGCCATTAGCTGGCGATAGCTGGTCAAAGCAGTAAGAGCGTACCAGACTGACGGGGCGGCCGGTGGCGACTCTCTGGCTTAACAATGGGCCGGTTCTTCCTTAAATCCCCTTGGCGGCGACTCCTCGTCGACAGGAACCAGACGGGGCGGTTGCTGACGTCAACCGCTTCGTATTGTGTCGTCGCGCCTTCTTGGCGACTCGTCGACCGAACCCAGACGAGGCGGCTGCTGACGGCACCCGCGTCGTATTGTGCTGTCGCGTCCCCTTGGCGACTCGTCGACAGGACCAAGAGGGACGGGTGGCGATGAAGGCCGGTGCTGCTTGCAATTACCCGCGACGAATCCATCCGACGCGGATAAATCGGAGTTCCTGTCGCCTCGATGAAGGGTTGGCACGTAATATGGCACAACAGCCTGGACTGGTGCAGACGCATCTCCATCTGTGCTCTTGTGACGTGATCGGGGACCCGGACCGGAGAGGGGACGTCCTAGAGTTGGCCGGCAACTGCTCCAGCTCCTGAGCCCCGGCTACGGTGCCATGGCAGTGCTCCGCGGCCTCTGTCCAGCCCCGTGAAGCCGTAACTTGCCTCCGTCCAGTGCCATGGAGGCAACCGCCTGACCTCCTGGCCGCGTCATCGACCAGGCGCACTACCGACTACGATAACCGCAATAAGAATGGGCTTCTTGAAAATGAAAAAGCGAATGTTACAAGCTCGGTTGTTCCTGATAACTTGCAGATTAACTCCTCCCATGTACTTGATAACGTACCCGCTGTAGCAACACCACCTAGATCGCACAAGGCCTGTTCCCTCCGATCCATGACGTCATGATACCTGGCCCAAAATTTCCATTGCCAAGCGTGGCGTGACGAAATCGGTGAAGTTGAAGTCACCGTTGCTTACTCGGGAGGGTCCCCATTAGATTCTATGGCAGTCGGGCCAGGTATCATGACGTCATGGATTGGGGTGAACAGACCTTGTGCGATCTAAGTGGTGTCGACAGTGTCGGCTGTAGGCGTGAAAAACTGATCCAGTTGGTTTCAGACTGGCTCTTGCTTTGTACCTTTGGTAGTCTGAATAAGGCAGTATAGGTCGACCTGAGAGCCTGTGTCTACTTGGAAGAAGACTGCTTGGCCGCCTAGATGTTTGCGTCTATGATGCCATTCAGTTTTAGTTAGAGCAGTGCACATTTCGATGTCCAAAATGGTGAATTCATCATCGAAGTATCGTCATCCTCGAGCCCCAGAGGGCATTTCGTACAGCACACGGCTAATTTATTCGGAGTTTGGCACAAAACGTATGTCCACGCTTGTGCAACCAGTTGCATCTGGCGCATTGGAACCTTGTTGAATTTGGACATCGTTTTCTACGCAACTACATGCGGCCTTTCTGGTTGTGTCCATGCCTCATTTTTATGGACCGCTACTTTCGTGGCTTTACACATTTGCTCAGCCTTTAACACTCAGGGTTTGGTTGAGGATTTTTTTCAGGCATTGTGAGATCATTGGTGCCGAAAGATCTGGTCACGTATCATGAACTAGGTCTGTCGCCTGAGGTTACGGCTGTGGCTTGCTTCCGTGAATCAAGAAAAAAAAAACGTTTGAATAGTTCTTGTGTCCTCGGCATACCCTCAGTCGTGGCGTAGCAGCTTTGGCGTTGCTAAGCCCGAGGACGCGGGATCGAATCCCGGTCGCGGTGGCCGCATTTCGATGGGGGCGAAATGCAAAAACGCCCGTCTACCGTCAATTGGGTGCACGTTAAAGAACCCCAGGTGGTCTAAATTAATCCGGAGTCCCCCGCTACGGCGTGCCTCATAATCATATGTTGGTTCTGGCACGTACAACCTCAGAATTTAATTTTTAATTTGTCCTCGACTGGAACAGGTATTGGACGTGCGCCTGATTTTGTTGTTTTTAACAGTATTCCTCGTAATTGTAGCGTAGCCTTGTTTGTCTCCGTTTTCCCAAACGCAAAATTATTAAATACCTCGAGCGCGTCGTCTGTAGCAACAATAAGCAGTAGCGCTGTCCTTTGCGGCTTCCGACCTTGGTTCTTTCCTTGACGCTGTTGCCGTGAAGAAGGGAACTTCTGTTTGAAGCGGTCCCAGTTTTTCAAGATGCTGCCGGACAGAAGCAAAGGATCCGGTCGTGGCTTTACTAATTCCATCGCGCCGCTGCCCTGTGACGCTTTGTTGCGTCAGGTTCCCGCCTAAACGGAGAGCGAGTTACTTCATGCTCAGACGCTATGTTGTCAGACACGAGTGGAACCAAATGAAGAACGTTTATTCAGCGATCGCTCGCTCATCTAATGGGGTCCCGTGGCTGATTGACATGCGTAGATGTCGCCGTAACATGACGAGTTGCATCAACTTTACTAGACTAGGGGTGCGATCGCGCAAACAGCTCGCTTTTCCGTTCCTTCACTTGCCTTCTCGTGATCGGTCAGAATTGTGATTGCGTCAGCGGCCGTCAGAGACAGCGGGGCGGTACCGCAGCTTTCCTACTTTGTGACGTAGCAGTCAAACCGAACGTGCGGAAAGCGAGGTGTTTGCGCGATCGCACCCTAGGTTCTTTTTTCAAACTTCTGTGACTGCGTGGACCCGCCACCGATTCTCGTATCTCGTGAGCCTGCTGTCGCTCTTTGCTCGGTCAGCACGGCGCGGACGGCGCGGGGCGGCAAAGCACTGTCCGTGGCTGTTCACGTTGTTTGGCGGTGTCTATACATGCGTGTTTTGCTGTAGTCTCTGTGCTTTTTGAGACACTCCTGTGCGCGTTGGATGCCGTGCGCACTTTGAGGACTTTACGACCCATATCATCAAATTTTATTTGGTGACGCGAATGTATTTTTATGCGCGATTCCTGCCGCGAGAACGTGCGTTGAATGTGCAAAAAAAGTCTGCTCACAAGCGAGCAAAGCTCATGTAGGTTTGGACATTGCACTTGTGAGTGGGGTCTCTGATGAAAGAAAATATTGCTAGGTTAAATTTCTTTATCAAATAAAATGCTGAGAGTGTGTATATATCAAGAGAAGGTGCCTTAGATTTATTCTTCCTGCTATTTTAAAAGAATTACATGGAAAAGGAGACATCTACGCAATCGTAGCAATTGCTACAAAGAAAACCCATACGGATTCCTCGAAAGAAATGCCTCGCAGTTGAAGAAAAATTCGTCCTGGTCCGGGACTCGAACCCGGGACCATCGCCTTCACGGGGCAAACCAGGCGGCTGGCAGATGGCAGGGCGAAGTCGAATTCATCGACAACTCGAAGCAAAAGCAAGTGTTTGACGTAATAGTTCAGCGGAAACCCGCTAGGTGGAGAGGAGCAATTAAACGGAAAATGAGACATCCACCCAATCGTAGCCATTGCTACAAAGGAAACCCATACGGGTTGCGTATTTCTATTTGCGCCCAAGCCCAGTGCTCGACCGCTGGCGCCGCCATGCGCCGCTCGCGCGTACCATGTTTCTAGGTGGTTTCTATCGCAGAGGGCGCTTGAACGCAATCATATAGTTCGCATGAATGCAAGTTTTGGAAGCGTACGCATACGAGTTCCTCATACGGGTTCCTCCACCTAGCGGGTTTCCGCTGAACTATTATTTTAAAAGAAGTGCACCGATTGGCCTGCTGACTGCTACAACTTTTGAATAGTTGCAACTATTAGAACTGATTATTAATTAATTAATCAAACGATTGGCCTGCTGACCACTACAACTGCCGATCAGTAGCAGCTGTTAGTAATAATAAATTAATTAATTAAAAATTCAAGGGGCACTTAGTTATCCCAACGTGAATGAATGCGAAAGCATTACGACCACCAAAAGTCGAAGGTTCGACTTCCACCAAAGGTCGTGGGTTCGAGTGCCTTCATTAACTCTATCTTAATTAACTTCGCCTTAATTAACACCAAAGATTGTGTGTACGACTCCCACCAATGATCGTGGGTTCGAGTGCCGTAATGAACTCTATCGTAATTAAACCTGTGCCTAAATTCACTCTACTTTAATTAACTGCCTTAAATAGCTTCTCCTTAATTGACACCACAGGTCGTGGGTTCAACTCCCATCAAAGGTCGTAGGTTGGAGTGCCTTAATTATCTATCTTCGTTAACTGGGCCTTAATTAATTTGGCCTTAACACCAACGCTCGTGTGCTCGACTCCCACCAATGGTCGTGGGTTCGAGTGCCTTAATTAAATCTATCTCAATTAACGGTGTCTTAATTAACTTCTCTCTAATTCACTCTTGCTTAATCCACTCTGACTTAATTAAATTTGTCTTAATTGACGTCATCAACTGCCTCATTGGCTCACTTGGGCTCCCTTGACTTCTTGGACCACCGTGCGGTCACGCCAACATCGCCTGATTAGTAGAGCGCAGCGGATGAGGGCTGCTTGGGCCCTGGACTAAGGACTAAGGACGGGGTAGCGCAGCAGCAATTTCACAGCGCCGTAAAGTTTTTCAATCAATCTGCTAAACACGAGGCTATACAAACATTAAAAAATGCATCGGTGAAAACACTTGTTGGCTTGTTGCGTTCGTAAGTTGCAAAGAGGGGGGGACCCGGGCGCACCAACGCAGAGCTGCACGCGGGTGCATAGGGTGCCTCGATGCCCAGCGCCGCCGTTCAGGGTGGAGACAACCCCGCTGGCGCCGCCATATTGAATCACACGAGCTTAGACTCAGCTACGCTTGCGTTCATAAATAGTGTTACTCGCGGCGCACTTCCAAGTGCTTTGCCTTGATGAGGATTTTTTTATCGGTATCGCATCTGCACATCTTTATAATCAATAGCCGTTAACTCGTCGAAGGTCCAAGACGTAAATGTATGGCGCCGGGAACATGCCCCAAGTGGCCTAATTCAATCACATTTAATATGCCGTGTGTATGTTTAAAATACGCACTATTTAATTTTTTTTTTTGCGCTTCGATGCTTGGTATATAAGGTTTGCGACCCCCTGTGTGTGGAAATTTTTCTTTTTCGCTGTTGTATTTTGGTTTACACGTCACGCCTCCTTTACCGTAGCCAGCCACTCGCGCACGGCGGTTAGTTTTCCTTGCGTTGCGCGTGCTCTTCGCGTTCGTTGCAATTATTTGACGATATCTACGCGCAATTTTGCTTTTTTTTGCCCACAAAACTGTGTGCTGACAGGATTAAGCTGGTGTAAAAATAACTGCGATGTGAAAATAAGGTTTAGTTAGTGCTGTAGAGAAACATGTAACGTAACTTGTCTGGGTCAATCTTGCGTAGTACACACAAGAAACCAAACGATGCACAAAATACATTTACTTAGTAATGTCTAGTACAGTCAATCATGAAAGAGATATGTATACGTGAAAAATTATATGTACTGTGTGGCGCCTGAAGGTTATGTTGAAAGACGAGATAAAGAATGTCACAGTTTCGCCCTAAGGGCGAAGCAATGAATGCGATAGCAACACAGCAATGTCATACGAAGAAAGGTGAGCGGCTTTGGTAGCAATATGAATTGAAGTAAACTGCTGTAGTAGTAAAATTGTAGTAAAAATTGTAGTAAGCTGATTCAGTAAGCAGGTGTGCTGCGGCGTAAGTAGACCGACATGAAGAGAGACTCGATGACCACGAGAAGGCGCGTGTGAAACGGTGGTGTTGATGAGAAGCGCTTCTCGTGGGCAGCGCGTGCGAAGGCACACCTGTAGCGCTGCACTGCCGATCCGGGCAGCATTGCATGTGTAGCGTGCGTTGGAAAATGTGGCCCAACTATTACTAACTGAATGAACAAGCGTGGTGTGAGCGCGCACAAACAAACATGAATAGATCACACTGAATGACTGCAGACAACGACTGTCAAAACGCTGGCAGCAAGCGCATACGCCGCAGCGGGCGAAGGTACGTGCGGTCTATCGCTTCAACGGAAACTGAGCGGCGAATGCACAGCGCATAAAGGTCAGAGCCGTGTGGAGATAAGAGACGGTGCGGGCGAGCGACGAGCGCGGTTGTTGGCAGAGTAGAAATATAGTCCATGATGATGTAGGGCTGTTGACTTTAACAGACGGCGCCCATCCTGTCGATTTCCCTCGTACTGGTCCTCTCCAAAGTGTTTCTAAGTACAAGTAAAACAACAAAAGTGATTATTGATATGAAAAGTTACCTTGTAAATACAGAGAACCCATTACAGTGCTTAAAAATAAATTTTCGCAGAAGTAATGCTGTATTACCTCGCTTCACACGTTTCGAAGAAATGCACAGGCTACAACAGACACCATGCCAGAAAGCGCCGAAACATTTTGGTCCCATGATGCCCCTTAACTCTACTACACCTGGGCATACCATGCGCAGGCATTTAAAGACCGTCACAGTACCCACTACGATCGGGAATGAGCACGAATGACCATCGGCTTACGAGCACCATGCTACAAATATATTAGTCTAAAAAATCAGCTATATAACGTAACAACCTGAGATCCGCAAGATATCTGCTGAGAATAGAGAAAATCACAATGTTTCGCTTGCCACGTACACAACAGCCGCTCTCCCCAGAAGAAGCACTGCGTTCTTTAGTCCCAAATAACCAGTAGCGAAAAAAGAAACTGAGGAAAAAAACAAGAGACACACGATGTGTGCTTCCCGTGAAAAAGTAAAATAGGTGGTTTACATTACGATTTGTAGCTAATGTAAGGCTATTTCGCGGCGAAGCATTTTCGTCAGTCCTTAAAATAAGGGTACTATACTCGCATAGACTGCGCCGATCAAAACGGAAAAAGCCTATGCGACGCGCGCTCGCAAACCATAGGCTACTCTGACAGCATCGGTGCAGTGATTAGTTCGTGAGCGAACGTAGGTACGTGAGCAAGGATCAGAGAATACTTTCTTATTTAAATGAAAAACACGATGCGATAGTCTAAACTTTCTTGACACTTACCTCGCAAATGTAGGAGCTATCCGTTGCCTTCCAGTGATACCGCTTTACTTGGGCTTCCCATCTCTTCCTTCGCTCTGGGTCCCGGGGGAAGCGCAAACAACGAAGCCCTTTACGCGTCGATCCGGTGCACTTGGGAACACAACAGCTCGTCATATCGACTCGATGCTCTTGACAAGCTTGTCATTCATGCGGCTGAACACTGTCCAGCAAGTAGAAGCGTCAGCGAAGCATCCGCGCGCACTGTGTCTCGAACTAAGCACCGGCACCAAGCACTCGCAACCACTCGCTGTGATTCAAGATGGCGTCGCAGCGAGAAAGCGGCGGCGCGGGGGCGGTCAAAGGATGGAACCACCCTGAACGGCGGCGCTGGCATCGAGGCACCCTAGACACCCTACGGGTGCAGAACCTGCGGCGCTCCCGCCATCTGGCGGCTAGCCAAGGCACGGAGGCGCCCGCGATATACGGCGCCTGCCGAGAGTTCAACAACTGAACCCAGTCTAGTAACATTGGAGTTGCGTGATATACAAACGTGACCTCTTGTTTTCAGTCCTGACAAGCATTATTTCGCGTTCTTGTTCTGCTATAGAGCTTCCTGGGTTCACTACGATGGCGCACCAAAGGTGCAAACTAAACGCTACCATGGTCGCTCCAATTCTAAAAATCTCTTCTTCGTCCACCGCACCAAATGGAGAGCGGCCAAACAAATGCAATTTGGAGCCCTAAAGTTTTGGGTCGCCAATTACACAGCTCTCTAATGGTTAGAGCGAGGTGCAGGGAGACTGAGGTTCGATCCCTCCAAACGAATGCTTTTGTTTTCCATGTGTGAGCTCTTGGGGGCGAGCGCCACCACTAAAAAGACTGGCACTGGATGCCGTTGGCGTGAAGAATCCTGCGGAAACAGATGCAGAGTTGGCTGCGTCTGAAGGAGCAGGCTGAACGAAAGCTTTAGCTACGATGACGCATTAGGCGCGCTAGGGTTCGCAGCGGTGCTATCATAAATAATTAGACATCGAATAGGATTCAGAAAAATATTGTTTCCAATTGCTACTACATGACCCCGTAGGCGACGGGGACATGCAATATTGCTAAAGGCTTATTCACATTGGGCCGACACGACACTGATTTTGGTCTGTCGAGAGTTGGCGCGACAGCAGTTTACAGGGCGCAAAAGCGCTGTGGCTAACGGTATGAAGGAAGGAAAACGCTATCGCCAACAGTCGGCAGACCAAAATCGGCGTCGTGTCGACCTAATGTGGGTGAGCCTTAAATATGCATAACGAAAACATTTTCTAACAGCTTCTAAAGCGCTCGTGCAACGATGATTGCTTGTGCACTGTCAAATGTTCACATGCTGCGACCTAAAGCACACGGCACAGTGCAAGGACGCGCGTTACGCTTATATCGCGTTCATTACATAAAGGAAAAAAATTCATCGACGATTACGATACTCCCTAAGGCGAAATTTGAGCGCATCTCTATATGTGTTTTCATTTCGCGATATATTGGCTGGCGCGGACAATCTTTATTCTCCCGCTTTTCTCACTGTCTTTTCCGTAACGAAGCCGTACCAAGCTCACATTGAGACGATTTTGCAATATACCGCATTTTATTTGCTACCACATATTTTTGGCAGCGGCTCGTGAACACGATTACGCCGCTTTCGAAAATTTACACCAGGAGCGAAGTAGAACACACTTGTTTACTTCAATGTTAGCTCTGTGTTTGTCTGGTTGAGCTCTGCGCCAACAAGTGGCTGGGGGGCACCGTGCAGGACACTCCCGTTTGCCCATCCGGCAAAACGCCCAGTCCGCCTGCGTTTAGCGGAATACCGGACACTCTCGATACCCTTACAACCGACAGCGACCCATGCTTCGTCGATCGTCTGAGTGTCACGCACCAAGCTTTGCCGAGCTCAAGCTCACGAATGTTCGTGCTTGCGGCGCTGCTGTCAATTCTGGAATTAGTCAGCGCAATGTGCCTATGGTGCCTATAATAATAAACTGTTTAAGAGTCGAAGCTGTGTTCATAAGCAGGGGCTTTTTCATAGGTAAAACACGACAAGGTGTACGTCTTGATTATCCAACTAACTGACATGACTGGATGCAGCCTCCGAGTCGAGAAAGTGGGACCCAAATTATTCATTGTGGGTTGCGATACTCAACCGGTCTTCGAATACTGCTCTTCTTTTCTGGCTAATTTCTCTCGGTTATTCACGTCCCGTCTTTAGACTCGCTTCGCAGCACGGCGTTCCAATTCTACCACGTTTCTTATAGCATTAGATACGTCGGCAAGGGTTTGCTAAATGCGTTCAGGCTTTGCCATGGAGGAAATCGTGCTGGCAATCAGTAGGCGCTAGGAAAAAAAGTTCATACGAAAATAAAACGTAGCCTGCAAAAGCGCTGGAAATGTCAAATCTAGAACTTCACATTCCTCGTCTCTTTATGTTGCTCCGTAATCCACACGTGAAAGACACCGTGGAGCCATTATATATACGCTTTTATTGCGATAGCAATTATATGGACACTCAAAAGCAGATTTCTGCCGTCGCCGTCGCCGTCGCCGTCGCCGTGAGGTTCCGTATGACGTCAATGGAGATGAAATCGTCACCGCGCGCCGCCGAACGCTGTATGTGCGAGTGAAAGGGCGCGAGGGACGCGCGCTTTCACGGGGAGTGAACGCACGGCGGAGAACAAACGCGCGTTCTGCGCCGTGCTCGCTTAAGGGCTCCAGAAGTAGGCGTCTCTTTCCTCCTTTACAATCGCCATATATGTAGAGCAAACGCGCCTTCTTCCGACGCGCGAGAGGCCGTTGGGGAGGGGGAGGGAAGGGAGGCGACGTTTAGCTGCGGCACCAAGTGCCTATTTATATCAGAGGCTCCGGCAACAGTCACCAACGCCGCACGCATTTTGAGCGAACGCGGGCAAAACGCCGACGGCGTCGACAACAGTTCTGCGTGTTGCCGGTGCTGCTGCATGTCCAAGTTTATACAGCTGATAAAGCTAATATCATTACTCCGTATAGCTCTCTACAAATTTGCTATCGCAATTGATGCTTCGCCTTTCAGGTGAAACTGCGACAACTTTTTCATTTAATCTCCGCTCTTTAGATCTCATAAAAAAAGACGCAGTTGTGCCCGAAAGGTGAAGCATGAATTGCTATAGTAAATTAGTAGCGAGCTAGACGGAGTAAGGATAATAGTTTTATCGGCTGTATAAAGTTGGACACATTCGCTTACTAACTGAATTAACAAGCATGGTGTCAGTGCGCACAAGCAAGCATGAATAGATCACACTCTATCCGCACCCAATCGCTGTCAAGCGATTGTGACAGCGAAGTGAAAGCGCGCGTCCTTTGCGCGCTTTCACTCGCACCTACAGCATACCGTGCGCGCGGCGACGATTTTATCCCCGTTGGACTTTATACGGAACCTCATGGCGACGACGACGGCGCCGACGGCAGAAATCCGCTTGGAGTGTCTATATAATTGCTATCGCAATAAAATTACGACATAGTCATGTAAACTACGATGCACCTATGCACAAATGGCAAGCTCACGAGAGAACCAAACTAAACACGCTCATTCGCAAGAGTATAAAGAGGGTCCTTGGCCTCCCGATGCGTACTCCTTTAACGAAGTGTGCTTTAATGCTCTCCACCTTTAACGAAGTCAAAGCATTATCAACTTGCTCGCAGGGCATTTCCGTTGCCCCACCGAAACCTATCACGGCCTCAATCGGTTACGCTTAGGTTATTACAAACGCACTCGTATCCCAGCCTCTCGATCTATAGTCGTTTCGCGGAGGTCTCCCCTTCGTGTCCCGACTGCGGCGGATACAGCGATTTTAACCATATGCTCTGGGAGTGCCCCTCTTTACAGCACCACACGGATCAAGGATCTCGCAAGACACATTTTATTTACTGATCCAGAGTCATGACTGGTTCCATCAACTCAAGGCAGTCCAGAAGGCCCACGATGCGGCGGTGAGGCTTGGCCTTCCCGTCCCGACGTGGGAGCGGCCGGCGGTCCTCCCTCCATGAAAACGGGGGGTGACTACTTCAGGACGTCAATAAAGTTTACTACCTATAGGTAGGAGATGAGTTATAGATAGGTATACCTACCTATAACTCATCTCACGATGACTGCCGACGTTAATGCCGTTAGCATTAAACTACTGTGGTGAACACCTTACTGCTGAAGACGCCTTTATTTAGAATCTGCGGTGGTTATTCCGAGATTTACATTGCTTCGGCTCTATGCAACGTACACTGGCTCCGGAGTCGGTCCACTCTGTTATACACTCGCTCGCCAGGGTCATCCATGACCACGACGGCATGACGACAATGGGATGAAGATTCTCAAATGATGAGGACGGTCTAACGACGACAGTGTGACGAGGACGGCACGAGGATAGTGGGATGACGAGTGTATACGACAGCGATGGCGTGCCGACGACGGTATGACGACAATAAGATGACGAAGCTGGAATGACAAGATGGAACAACCGCGACGATATGACAACAAATAAATGACAACGACTGTATGACCACACAATGACGGCGATGGCATGGTAATGGCGGCATAATCGCGACTGAATGACTACAGCATGACTACGATGGAATGCCGAAGAAGTAATGATGTCGATGGAACGACGAATGCGGTATGACGACGGCATGACGAAATTGGGATGACGTTTCTGAAATAATTTCTGAAATAGTTTCTGAAACGAAGCTTTCTCTCATGTTTACGCAAATGTTAAAGCAGATTTTACACAAGCGTAATGGTAATGACAGAAATGTTTATAAAAAATGACGTCAATGGAATGTGAATATAACGCTAATGGCGCAAATGCAATACGACAATGTTCATTCAAACGTAACGCAATCACGCAAATGTAACGTAACGCAAATTTTTCGATCCAAGTGCCGCCTCTGTTTCAACGCAACACAAATGCTCATTAATTGCACATATTTTCTTTACGTTACACATCGTCAGAAGCATATCAGTGTTCCCTAATCACCGATGCGAGTTACAATTGCACCATTTCGCACGGTTACACAGGCGTCGTGTCACGACCACAGAGGATGCACCGAACGGACTTGTATGTTGCATCTAGTCAATGATGAGGAGCGACGCGTGCATCAAGAAATACGAGACTTCTTCACTCGCCTCTGGTTCTGCTCGTCTCTTGGGCCACACGCCCAGTGGCGCACCCTTCCCGGCGAATTGGCCATGCATGAATGGATGCACAGTGTGGCGTGCCTAGTTGCGCATGTCCAGTGGGCCAAGTTGCTTATTCGAGCACAAAGCTTCGGTTAAAAAAGAAGTTGATGCCGACACAGAACACGATTACCGTGTATATCAAGCTATTCGGGAAAAGCAAGTGGTCACCTATCGAAGGTAACTGTTGAATCTGATGGTATAATGTATACTCGGGATATCGACAGGCAAAGCGTATGACTGGCGTAACTTTGGCTACTACAGGCTATGCGATTTCTGCCCCACGAACTCGAGACTCAAGCGCATCCTCAAAAGTGCGCTATGATAAATCACCAGATATCACGATTATACTTTTGTTCATTTTCTGTCTAGTCGATGACGTCGCTTGGCATAATCTAGAGAACGAACAGCTATTTTATCGATTGCTGTCGGCGCAGCGGACTCAGATTTCGCTACTTATCGACAGCGTATGTTCACGAGCCAACGAGGAATTGTAGGCATAATTTCCTTGCGGGAAAAATATACTGCTACAAAACCAGGAGAACCAACGCGAGCGATTCATTTCTACTCGAAGTGAGCCGCGAGGCGCTTAAAGATCGACGGCCCTGTCCTGTTAGCAGAACGTAAGGACTGCTTTTATTTAACATGCTTTACCGCCGCATTTGCGTTGATGCAATGCTAGCATCTGAATTTAGACTCGGTCATAGTGGAGCACGGTTTCATTTCTGCCCTCCAGCGCTGTTCACTGCTCCTCCCAATCCGTCTTTTTTTGGCTCTGCTTAGAAGCAAGGGCACCAGCGGCCCTTTAGATGAAACGTTACGTCTGATTTGAAATATGGTCAGACGGTGCAACGTTGTCGCTTATGGGACTTGTACTTTGCTGCTTTGATGCCCATCGACGCTTTAAAAAAAAGGCTAGTGATTGCTCTGTTCGATATTGCCTATACCCATCGTCAAGGGTTCGATTCGCTTAACACATCACTAATAGACCACTGAGGTTCCGTAACGTTTACTCGATTTGGTCGATGTTTCTTGCTTTACCTACTTTTCCCGTCCACATCCTTACACTTCCAGTTTCACCATGACAAGACGCAAAACCGTCCACCAGGCTGGCGGCGCTGAAGGTCAGGACGGATCCGGCGAGGACGCTCGAGGAGGACCCGGTGGCGACGATAACGCTCCGGAAGGCTCCGACGACAATCAAGAGCCGGAAGACGGCGAGGGCGCCCATAGCGGCGTACCGGAGGACGGCGAGGATGAAGGCGTGCCGGAAGACGCGGAGGGCGCCCATGGCGGCGGCGTGCCGGAAGACGCGGAGGGCGCCCATGGCGGCGGCGTGCCGGAAGACGCGGAGGGCGCCCATGACGGCGGCGGCGGCCATGAAGGCGACGCGCCGGAGGCCCATGACGGCGGCGGCGGCCATGACGGCGGCGTGCCGGAGGCCCATGACGGCGGCGGCGGCCATGACGGCGGCGTGCCGGAGGCCCATGACGGCGGCGGCGGCCATGACGGCGGCGTGCCGGAGGCCCATGACGGCGGCGGCGGCCATGACGGCGGCGTGCCGGAGGCCCATGACGGCGGCGGCGGCCATGACGGCGGCGTGCCGGAGGCCCATGACGGCGGCGGCGGCCATGACGGCGGCGTGCCGGAGGCCCATGACGGCGGCGGCGGCCATGACGGCGGCGTGCCGGAGGCCCATGACGGCGGCGGCGGCCATGACGGCGGCGTGCCGGAGGCCCATGACGGCGGCGGCGGCCATGACGGCGACGTGCCGGAGGCCCATGGCGGCGGCGGCGGCGGCGGCCATGACGGCGACGTGCCGGAGGCCCATGGCGGCGGCGGCGGCCATGACGGCGACGTGCCGGAGGCCCATGGCGGCGGCGGCGGCGGCGGCCATGACGGCGGCGGCGGCGGCCATGACGGCGGCGTGCCGGAGGCCCATGGCGGCGGCGGCGGCGGCGGCCATGACGGCGGCGTGCCGGAGGCCCATGGCGGCGGCGGCGGCCATGACGGCGGCGTGCCGGAGGCCCATGACGGCGGCGGCGGCGGCGGCCATGACGGCGACGTGCCGGAGGCCCATGGCGGCGGCGGCGGCGGCGGCCATGACGGCGGCGGCGGCGGCCATGACGGCGGCGTGCCGGAGGCCCATGGCGGCGGCGGCGGCCATGACGGCGGCGTGCCGGAGGCCCATGACGGCGGCGGCGGCCATGACGGCGACGTGCCGGAGGCCCATGGCGGCGGCGGCGGCGGCGGCCATGACGGCGACGTGCCGGAGGCCCATGGCGGCGGCGGCGGCGGCGGCCATGACGGCGACGTGCCGGAGGCCCATGGCGGCGGCGGCGGCGGCGGCCATGACGGCGACGTGCCGGAGGCCCATGGCGGCGGCGGCGGCGGCGGCCATGACGGCGACGTGCCGGAGGCCCATGGCGGCGGCGGCGGCGGCGGCCATGACGGCGCGGCGGCGGCCATGACGGCGGCGTGCCGGAGGCCCATGGCGGCGGCGGCGGCGGCGGCCATGACGGCGGCGTGCCGGAGGCCCATGGCGGCGGCGGCGGCGGCGGCCATGACGGCGGCGTGCCGGAGGCCCATGGCGGCGGCGGCGGCGGCGGCCATGACGGCGGCGTGCCGGAGGCCCATGGCGGCGGCGGCGGCGGCGGCCATGACGGCGGCGTGCCGGAGGCCCATGGCGGCGGCGGCGGCGGCGGCCATGACGGCGGCGTGCCGGAGGCCCATGGCGGCGGCGGCGGCGGCCATGACGGCGGCGTGCCGGAGGCCCATGGCGGCGGCGGCGGCGGCGGCCATGACGGCGGCGTGCCGGAGGCCCATGGCGGCGGCCATGACGGCGTGCCCGTCCGAGGCATAGGTGTAATCGGAAAGCACATTAAGAGGAGCCGGTACATGTACGGATGTTGTCTTTTAACAGCAGTGCTGATTGCTGCGGTATTGCCGCGAAGTGATATTTTCTGTACAAAACATCCTGTTGGCAATGCGGTTATGCCAGCATGTCCGACGACGGCGACTCCGCTGCCACCGTATCCTTTGCCATGGCGAAAGCGCAAATATGGCGACAGGCTTCCTCGCATGCTGCTGTGGAACCGAACCGGAGTTGGTAGGTGGTGGACCGCCGGGGACGCCGTCTGCCCTATCGGAAGTAACCGTTGGGTCGTGTGCGAAGTCACCGAAGACCAGTACGAGCTGAGTTCAAGCGACGCTGTCGTCTTTGTCGCTGACAACTTGAAATACTTGAACATTCCTACACTACGCACCAGCTTTCAGCCCTGGGTTTTTTGGGCCAAGCACCCCCGACCTCCAGAGGGAGCACGCGCTACTCGCAGTGACTTGCTCCTCCGGCGGTTCGCAAGTGACATGTTCACCTGGACCATGGCCTACAGCGACGACGCAGACATTGTCGTGCCTTACAAGACATGGCGCTGTGGCTCGGCCACGGACAAGCCACTGGCCGAGACCATCGAGCGGCCCCGTGATAACCTGACATCTGAGAAGAGGAAAGACGCCGCTTGGGTCGTCGGCAGCTGTGAACAGTACCGCTTCGAGAACCAAATACTGTCCCTCGGTACAGTTGACGACCCAGCTGGCTGCAGATCGGTCAATGCCGAAACTAGTACTGAGGGCACGGTTAGCATACGCCTGTTTCCTGATTGCGGAGCGAACGAGTGCTCATCGCGAAGTGAGTGCATACAGAATATCGCTGAAAACTACCACTTCATAGTCGTCTCTTTGAAACCCGAGTGCTTCCAAAGTGCCTACGAGCTCATCTACGACGCGTTTGAATACAGCATAATTCCCGTCGTGTTGGCGCCACCAAATTCCAATCTGAACGTTCCCGACCACTCGGTGGTCAGCTCGGCTGACTTTCGGGAACCAGGCGAACTTGCTGCCCGATTGCGGGATCTCCTGAACGACCGCGCCATGTACGAGAGTTATTTCGACTGGAAGCAAAACTGCTCCTTGACACAGCCCGAAAATGAATTGTGCCCATTGTGTCGGTTATTGTGGGAAACACCCGCTGATCATTTCAATGTTCATCCCGGCGTCAATGAGTGGTGGGAGCGGCGCCTTATCTGTCAACGTGAGTCCTTGCATGGACTTGATTCTGCGTTTGTATCGGAGCGTTGAATGAACTCTTGCTCTGAGCCGCTCGCTGAAGTACTAGAATTTCTGGTGCAGGAAAATTTTTCTGCTACGCCTCTTCCTTCTCTTAGCATTCCACTTAACCCTTATCTCGAATTAGGTTAATTCCTTTAATGGCTCTGCATTTTTATGAATAGCACGTGTTCGCGTTTTCTTATATTCTGCTTGAAATACGCCATTACACTGTCCGTCGGTTCGAGCTTTGTACCAATAAATGCTTTTATGCAATGACATTCATTTCTTGTGTCGTTCATCGGACTAGTGCGTGCATGCGATCAGTAATCTTGCAGCCCGTATCCCTTCCCTCTGGATTAATCCGACCGTGAAAAAAAAAAAGAGGGCAAACAAGGCTCTATGTGGAAAACTAGCGTCAAATTATGTTTTACTCGAACACGAAGGGCCCTATACACATACTCGACGTTTCAGCGACCACTGTCTCCAATTAATGAATATAGGGGATTCGAGAGCAAAAAATAATTTTTGCTGGTCAAGATTCATACGAGCGTATTAGCGGTGGACATCAGAAAATGTGCGTTAATTGGCAATAAGCGCTTCGCTATATTTTGCCCTATTGACGCGTTAAACTAATTACTTGAAGGTATACATGTTACTTTTACTCGATAGAAGATGGTCGGTGCTCGAAGCATGCACACTTAGTGAGAAAGCAGAGTAAGACACACGCATGCGCACTGTCTGAAGAGGAATAAAGAAAAGACAGGCAAAGGGGTGAGAGTGCAATGCCTGTAGCAGAACATTCACTGACGATTACGACACTCCCTAATGCGAAATTTGAGCGCAGCTCTATTTCGCATTATTTCGCAGCTTCATTTCGCGATATATTGGCTAGCGCGGACCATCTGTCTCGTGTGACACATGCAAACGGAGCGAAGTGTAGCGCCACTGCCTCGCTAATCGGGAGATCGCGAGAGGCAGCGCGAGGGCGACGCGTGGGCGCGATTCACAGCAGACGCCGCAGACAGACCTCCGCTCATGCAGCGCTTTGTTTTTATATATCGTGTCGGTAGACGCGCTCGCCGCATGCCATCGGTGAACAGACGACTGCGCTAAAGGGGCTTTAGACTGCGCGCTACTCTGGCGCCATCTCGTAGCGGTCGTCACCGCAGAGCCCGTCTTGCGCGGCACTACGCTTTTCTTCTAGGCTTTCGCCATACCCTCCTCCTCCGCTTTCCTCCTCGCGCACTATTTCATTCCCCAATATGCGCTCCCCATTCGCTCTTTCATCCTTCGCTGTGCTCGTAGGCCGACGCGAAACTAGCGAAACGCAGGACCGGGCGCTGCGCTCTAAAATCGTGGGGGCCCGCACAACGTGCATGCACATTTTTTCCGCTGCCTGCCCCGACATGCCTGGGCTCCGCTGCAGCAGAAGCTGCAGGAAGCGTACTTCAGTGCGCGCTCTTGGGTGAAAAAGTGAGCGACTGAGCGTGCAAGCGGTGGCGGCACCACTTCACTGGACCTGGAACTGTGTCTCCTAGGTCTGCCGAGCAACTACAGTTTGCTGAGTGCGCTTTGAGTTTGTTTGTTTTGTTTTTTTTTCTTTTTAGAGTATCGCTTACTAAGGACATCGCCGCTAGTGAAGTTGAAAGCAATACTTTGCATTTTTTAGTAAAACATGCGTTCTCGCCGAACTGGGCATTGGTGTTGCGTGCCTCGAGGACATCGTTGCCGTCGAGGGAGGCGTTATCTGACTGCCATGCTGCGTTATTGATTGTTCGCGTATAGTAGGGCCAGTGTTCTGACTTACGTTTTCTCTTTCTATTTTTTTTCTCTCTCTCTCTCTCTGCGTGCGTGCGTGCGTGTGTGCGTGTGCGTGTGCGTGTGCGTGTGCGTGTGCGTGTGTGTGTGTGTGTGTGTGTGTGTGTGTGTGTGTGTGTGTGTGTGTGTGTGTGTGTGAGAGAGATTCATAGAAGTTGCGTTCAACTGCACCAGCACATGAACTCGCTCCCGTTTCTTCGCTTTACGTATCGCTTTGCGTAGCTCGGAGCATGAATCCACGATTTCTTTTATTTGTCGTTCATGTCACGTGTGGGAACATCATGAGAACTTGCCAGTTTCTGGCAGACACACTTTCTAGATATGTTCATCATTTCGATAACGAGAGCTGTTATTCCACCTATACACAAAATTTGCGAAATTGTGGCTTATTCTGCATTGACGTGGTCATATTTTTCGTATTCACAGAAACGAAGTTCATGAATGAAGACGTTTAGACTTGAACATGTGCGACTGAATTGGAGGGAATAATGATAAACCTATTGAAAATTTTTGCACCTGAAAGGAACTTGTAGTTTTCTTTGTCTTGTCAGAAATCCTAATTTCACTGTATCTATGGGAAATAAACCAGGTCCCTCACTGTAGCTTAACCATGATTTAGCGTGACAATGCTTATAATGAAAGATGTCAGTACATTCTTCACAGCATCAGCTGTCTGTCTTTTCTTAATGAAGCGTGGTGCCTTTCATGCGCATTGTTCTCTATCGGGCTCGCTATGCAGGAGCTGGAATTTTACCATATTGCAGCCTATTTCACAAATTTAAGAACTTCGACTTCAAGTTACTTTTCCATTTTGTTTACCTCCTTCCAGAAGAACACTCCAATTGGGATCAACCTAGGTCACAGCACAATATTGACGGCAAAACCAGCGGATGACCGGATGTTATTGTTGTTGTTGTTGCCTCAAAACATGGCTCGTCCAGATCATAAAAAGGTGCTAGGCCTTGAGCATCTAATCATAGAAGATTGCGGGTACATTTTGGTCTGATATATTTTTTCTACCTAAAGCAGTTTTATTCAAGTGTCAAAATAAAGTGAATTGTGGCGCGGTGAGAGCGGGCACTGCGGAAAAATTTTCATGCCCAGAATTTAAGCTTTGTGTTCATTTTCTGCCCCACAGCTCAAGGATCCCGCCATTCTCCAGCGAGGACTTCGCCAATGTTGGAAATGTAGCCTCAAATGTCTTTTTTTCTTGAACGCTGCCAGCGAAGTTGTTCTGTGCAATCAACCAGTTACTTTCTCCCTTCTCATTTATTTATCACAATGCTTTATGTAAGCAGCATTAGTGCTGATACAAACGTCACTCGTCAGTGTTTCAGAATAAGGTGCTTGTTCATGCTTTCATTGCAGTTAGTATGTAGGGCGTGCATACTAAGAACGTGCTGTCATGTGTATATTGTAGGACCGAAAAATGTAAAATTGATATGTATGGGGTTTCATGACGCACTGGGAAAAATGTAAAATAACTGCCAAGAGCAATAAGCTAAGACGCTTTGGCACTACATGGTTCCGGTGTATTGCTAGGCACATTACGCGTCGTTCTAAATACATACTCGGACATAGTTTGCCAATCATAGATATTCGTATATATTGGTGCACTGTAGCCTAACACCAGACAATTATACTTGTTCATTACTTTTTCTATGGACCTGCCTCGTTTATTTATTCAGACTGCTTCCCATCTTCTTTATTGAGCTACACAGACTTCTAATATACTTTAGATAGGGGCCAATATACTTTCCTGTGGTGATTAGCTTTTGCTGTGGTTTTATTACCAGCCACCTTTCTCGGTTTGTTTTTTTTTTTGTTTTTGTTTTTTTATTGCTTCAGATGCAGTGTATAACTAGTAAGCTGTAAAGTGACTCGTACTTGGTAAAGCAGGAAGACACTACAGCAAAGATGATAAATGACACTTTTCCAGTAATCTGGATACCGTAATAATGAATAATAAATATAGCAGGTTCGTCTTTATCGAAAAGGCAAATTTTGAGAATTTATAGTGTTGTGACAGCATGACGTTAATGCCACACCCCCTGTTCGTACCTAGATAAACAGCGCGCGTTTTTGGGGAAAAAATCATTCATATTTCTGCTATCTGCGTGGCGTCTGTATGCATGCTACAACAAGTGGCGACGAAGATTGGATACGACGCCTAGGCCGAGATTGCGCAGTACGAGAAGAATGACGAAGTTTTTGGATTTTGAGCCTTTCGTCGATGACGGCGAAGCAGATTTCATGTCTTATGTTGAAAGATTTGGTCACTGCTGGAAAGTGACCCAAAACAAGGATGACAGCCTGAAGAAATCTGAATTTATAATGGCCATTGGTAACGCCCCTACAAAATGCTAAGGGACCTGTTGCTACCAGCGAAGCCAGAAGAAAAATCATTCGATGAAATCGTCGCAGTCCTGAGAGAACACTACTCTCCGGGAAGCAAAGTTATCGCCGAAAGGTTTAAGTTTAATCGCCGCTGTCAGATGGCAGGTGAGAAAATTTCCGCATTTCCAGTGGAACTACGCCATATGGCAGCAAGATGCAATTTTGGGACGTTCCTGGACGATGCTCTTCGAGACAGGTTCGTGGCTAGCCTCAGTGACGCTTCAAGCCAGCCTTCTGAAGAAAAAGGAGCTAAGCTTCGAAACCGCGTGTGACATAGCAAGAAGCGCGGAACTGGCTGGGAAAGAATCGAAAGGCTTCCGCCCAAGTTCTGACAGGACTTTTCTCGACGAAGGCGTCCACGTCATTCAGAAGGGTCAACAAAAACAAAAGGCGAAGAATTCGGTTGGTCTTGCAGCCGGTAACTCTTGGTACCGACGTGCGGAGCAACACGATGCTGGAGACTGTTCATATCGAAAGGCAAGGTGTCATTATTGTAAAATGACCGGTCATCTGGCTCGGGCATGCAAAAAAACGAGAAGCGGTTCATGCGTTCAACGACAACGATGAAGAAGTGGAAGAGTTACAACTTTTTCACGTTCAGCAAAGGGGGCCGACGACTCGACCTTACCGAGTGCAAGTGCACATTGCAGGAGCCGCTGTCTCGATTATTAGCGAGAGCGTCTCTTCGTCCCTGTCGTGTTTACAGCCACTAGTCAAAACAGGACTGCAACTTAGAACGTACGGAGGCGCACCACTGGAAATTGTAGGGCAAGCGGAAGTGCCTGTGGTCTACCGAGAACAACGCAAGACGTTGCCTGTCGTGGTTGTACCTGGAAGGAAGCCGTCACTACTTGGACGTGACTGGCTTGCAGAACTGAGGATTGACTGGAAGAGCGTATTCACGGTGCAGACAGACGGAATGGTGGAGGAGCTGCTACGCAAGTATATCGACGTTTTTCTACGGAGGTAGCGCTAATAAAGGGACACAAAGCACAGCTGGTCCTAAAGGAAGACGCCAGACCAGTTTTCTGCAAGGCTTGACTGGTTCCCTTTTCCCTGCGGACAGCAGAAGAAGAAATTCGACAGCTCGAACGGAACGGGGTCTTGGTTCCCGTGGCACAAAGCGACTGTCTACACCAGTGGTCATCGTCCCTAAGGCAGACAAGAAGGTGAGGCTGTGTGGAGACTTTAAAGTTACCTTAAATCCTTGCATAATGATGGGGCATTATTCATCTTTGCAGTAATTGCGGAAGGCAAGGTCTTCACTGTCTTAGACGTGATCACTGCGTACCAATAAATAAAAGTACACCCTGACTCTCAAAAGCTGTTGATGCTTAACACGCACATCGGTTTATTTCAGTGCCTCCGCATGCCATACGGAATTTTCAGTGCCCCAGCCATATTCCAGTCGGTGACGGATCAAGTATTAAAAGGCGTGAAGAGCGTTGCCTGCTATCTCGATGATGTCTTCATCACTGGAGCGTCCGAAAGGAAATGTTTCGAACGCGTTGAAGCCGTCCTTACTCGGTTTCGGGAGCACGGCGTTCGGCTCAAGCAAGAGAAATGTAAGTTCTTCAAAAACTCTGTCACCTATCTGGGGCATATTATTAGCGCAAGTGGAATTAAGCCGTGCACGGAAAAGGCTGAAGTTGTTAGGAATGCGCCAGCTCCAAGGAATGAATCGGAGCTAAGAGCGTACCTTGGCATGCTATCTTTTTACTCTAATTAGTTCATCCCCAAGATGTCCACAGAGCTGAAACCGCTATATCAATTACTTAAGGGAACTCGGCAGTGGCCCAAAGACGCTGAGGAGTGCTTCCAGAGGAGCAAGGGTTGGTTGACAAGTGACAGTGTCCTAAGCTTCTACAATCCGGAGAAGTCAATAGGCCTTGTAGCAGACGCGTCTGCATGGGCACCGTTCACTGTTCAGATGGCGCTACGACATTTCATGTTTCGCCCCAGTATTGCCGACGCCGGCCGCCGCTAGAGAGGCGATGAAAATGATACGCCATTCCGAACGACGACTTCCTTATCGTCGCTCGTTTGAGAGGTATGCCCTGCGCTTTGACGATATGAAGCTCACAATTGTTCCCGCTGCTCATATCGATTGCGAACGCGTGCTATCATATGCAGAGTATGCGCACTTTGATATTTTCAGAACTCGTACAGTCTTCTTTTGTGATAAGCGATCGAAAGTATCACGGCGAATGCATACAGCGTCTCTCCAGTTTTGACACAGACTGTCCCTTCTTCTTTCTGGGGTTTTACGTGCCAAAAACAGTTCTGATTATGAGGCACGCCGTAGTGGAGGGCTCCGGATTAATTTTGACCACCTGGGGTTCTTTAACGTGCACTACAACGCAAGCACACGGGCGTTTTTGCATTTCGCCTCCATCGAAATGCGGCCGCCGCAGCCGGGATTCGATCCCGCGATCTCGTGCTCAGCAGCGCAACGCCTTAGCTGACTGAGCCACCGCGGCGGGTGTCCAAAGGCTGTCCCAAAGCTTCACTTGTAGTGGCGCATAGATCGCGCGCAAACTAAAATCCCCATATAAGAAAAGTACCGCCATCCTTTGATCAACGCCGCTTCTCTCTCTCCTGTATCTCCGATTGGACAATGATAGCGCGCGTTTTTCACTTCTTTATATTTTTTTCCGCCTCAGAGTCATGTTGAAAGTCCTCTGCGCAGCCGCAGTCGGCGGCGGCGGCGCGCGCCCGGCCTGAAAGCTTCAACGTAGACTTTCTAGGTGCGCCACCGTCGTCTTGGCTTTCGCAAGCAAAAAGTAAAGAAAAAAGCAAGCGCTTTAGGAGAGGAGGCGGCGGAGGAAAGAGTAGATGGCGGTACTTTTCTTATATAGGGACTTTAGCGCAAACTGACCCTTTTCCCGGCGCTCCCGTGGGCGCTGCCATGTTTTATCACGTGGTGACGCGTCCATTGCTTGCCTCAGCTGCCGCCGTTGCCTCTGTGTTTACAATGCAAGCGCGTGACGCCGGTGCGGCGCAGCAAACCTCCGTTTCGACGCATATCGTAGACGGTGACTATGTGGACGACACGAAGCTTTGGCCACAGCTTTAGAGGACATGTAAGTGCTTTCATAGCTCATTACGCCTTGTCCAAACGGCGCGAGCAGCGTATACGGTGCTTGTACTAAAAGCGAGGCTAGAAATGTATTCCAAGCTGTCCAAACTTCCCGCTTATGAATTAAATCAGGATCACTGTTCTCGTTCTTTATTTGGCAAACATTTTGAAGCAGCGGCTTGCCATGTTTCTGACTCAGTAATACTAAGTTACTATCTGATTGTTTATTTTCAGCCTAATCGCGCTCGCGGGTGTGCTCTGCTGCGATAGATTTTTTCTTGCGGCGCACAAAGCTTGGAATGTAAATGTTCTGTACTTTGTGGTATAGCTTATAGCAAAGACGTATTATCGCTAGTCCATCGCTTACTCTGTGGACCGTCACGAAACGTTCAGTTTCCAACATTCGTGTCTTGGTGTAGTCGCCGTCACTCACGCTTCGGCACATTGATTCAAGTGTGCGCACATTCACTTATTAGTGATACTTTGGCGATAGGGTGCGTGTAAGTTTGCGTGCGAGTAGGGATGGATGTGTGTAGATAACGTGCGAGAAACTTACTATGCCAGTAAGTGTCGTTACTTCCTTTTGTAACGAGTGGTACTCACTCTTAAGTGCCGACGTTGCGGAGTTGAAGTCATTTCTTTGGAGGTTAGCCATACATCGCTGGCGGATGAATTATCCTTTTTTATCCTCAAGGAAAGCCGTGCATCGCGAAGGACCGACAACGCAGGCAATCCTTATGTAGCAGCGGCGACACAGGTTGATTCCTTTCCTTAATTTGCGAATCACTATTGTTCCAGCTAACTACCGCACACGTCTTCTCTTTATCGTTACACATTTTGCAGTATGAATTGGGCACAGTGCATTAGCGCACACCCAGTTGCATTTCCGACAGCTGATCGCATAGTAGCAGGGCAGAAACATTAGTGGTTTCGTATTCGTGCGCATTCGCTGAGGCAACGTATGGCGCGCCACCGAAATCGCCATCTCGTTCCTCTAGAGCAAACTGCTCCACGAAAAGGGTCAATACGGAGTGGGGGCGCTACTCTTCCACGAAATCAAAGGAAACGAAAAACCGGTAGCATACGCTTCGCGAACACTCGGTAAACCAGAGACTGGGTACTCCCAAATATAAAAAGCGCTTGTCATGGTGTTCGCTATCAAACGATTTCATAAATATATTTATGGACGAGAGTTCGCTATATACTCTGATCACCTGCCATTAAATGGCTTACTCGGACACAAGCCCATTCCAGCACTATCAGCTGCCCGAATGCAGCGCTGGATGCTGCTCCTTGCGGCCTATCGTTACAAATGGGTATATAGGAAAGGGAAGGCTCTCGCTAATGCAGACGCATTATTGCGGCTTCCGCTAAAGAACCAAGCTGACGTCAGTGACTACGTGCAATTTTTCTCTGCATCAGACGAACTGCCGTTATCAGCTGAAGATATTCGAAAAGCACCAAAGAAGGACCCAATCCTATCGAAGGTCCACTTCACATTAAATGGATGGCCAGCAAAAGTTGCCGACGAAAATTTAGCACCGTACCATAGAGAAAGGAATTCAACAAGAGCGGACACTCCCATAGAGCCCAGCCACCGAATTGACGGCAGCGCTTCGAGCGGTCGGCATCAATCACTTCCGTTTTCGGTTTTGGGCGCGTGCATTTTGAACGCTAGCTAGCACGCCGGCTGCGCCTTTTCTTGCCCTACCGCGCACGGTCTTCGTGCGGAATCGGTTATTTGGTAAAAATGATTGCAAACGATCCTGTCAAGTCCCATCGAATCTTTGCCGAGTGCAATTTCACAAAGTAGACGCAAGACCCCGTGTGAAATAAGGAAATATTCATTTTGCTCTATATAAAAGCTCGTTCCGCGCTTTTTGTACGTTCATCCAACGTTGTGATCCCAGGTAAGCAGTAGTTCCCGTATGAAGCTCCACCGGACGGCATCAGCTGAAAAAAAAAGTAAATTACAAGCATGTTACATCTACAAGCATGTGTCATTTTGGTATTTAGATATAGGAATACTGCGTGTAGAGACGAAACATGCGAAAGCAGAGAATGGGCGGCATTACAAACAAAAGCAATTCGCTTTTACATACATGGCGTAGAGAATACCCGACTCATCCCAAACAATACCATAAAATATGAAAACATTTGATTTCCAAGCATTCCCCCATTTCCGGGCATCATTTCCCGCACTTTAGCAGCACAAATACACGGGCGACTTCGCGTTTCCAAAACTTGGCCTCGGGCGACGCGACGGTACGCTACATACATAGAGACGGACGCAACAGAGGCTCCCAGCCGGACCATGCTAGACGTTCGCAGAATGCCTTCTACTCGCACTCAAGACAAAGCGTGGGTGCAAAGCCTGTTTTCAGTCCTTTAGAAGACGGAATATTGGAATTACAAGTCTCTGATATGTTCCTCGGCGTTATCTTTTGTGCGTTCTGCCGGCGCCAGCAACACTCTCCCATGTTATCACTCTTGGTAATCGCCCATCGCGTTTTCGACAGGCGTGAGTACTGAAAGAAGGTATATGTTGTTGCGGGGCCACAAAAAACGTCACAAATTTGTCCCTCTAAGATTCATTACACGCCAAACTAACTTTGTCACCACGGCCGAGCTGCTTATCGCTAACTGCGTCACAGCGCGCTGCGTGGTCAGTGTGCCTCAAAATAACCGAAATAAGTAACAATAATCCCCTAGAAAGCGTCTGAAACATGTCCCAGCATGATTCATTAACTGAAATTAACTGCGCTAGGACGGCTGAGCTGTTTTATTGCGATAGCAATTATATGGACACTTCAACCGGATTTCTGCCGTCGCCGTGAGGTTCCGTATAGATAAAATCTTCACCGCGCGCCGTATGCCCGAACGGAAGCGTGCGGGGACGCGCGCTATCACGGAGAGCGAACGCACTCAATCTCCCACGCGCAAGCAACGAAGCGGGAAGCGAGCGCCGGAGGGAGCGGGGGGGGGGGGGGGGGGGGGGGCACTTCTACTGTGCCAACAACCGCGCTCGTCGCTCGACCGCACGGTCTCTTATCTCTCCCACGCGCAAGCAAGGAAGCGGGCAGCCAGCGCCGGAGGGAGGGAGCGGGGGGGGGGGGGGGGGGGGGGCGCACTTTTCCTCTGCCAGCAACCGCGCTCGTCGCTCGCCGCACCGTCTCTTATCTCCACACGGCTCTGACCTTTATGTACGCTCAGTTTCCGTTGAAGCGATAGACCGCACGTACCTTCGCCCGCTGCTCGCTGCCAGCGTTTTGACAGTCGTTGTCTGCAGTCATTCAGTGTGATCTATTCATGTTTGTTTGTGCGCGCTCACACCACGCTTGTTCATTCACTTAGTAATAGTCGGGCCACATTTTCCAACGCACGCTACACATGTAATGCTGCCCGGATCGGCAGTGCAGCGCTACAGGTGTGTCCCTTCGCACGCGCGCTGCCCACGGGAAGCGCTTCTCATCAACACCACCGTTTCACACGCGCCTTCTCGTGGTCATCGAGTCTCTCTTCATGTCGGTCTACTTACGCCGCAGCACACCTGCTTACTTAATCAGCTCATGTTTACTACAATTCATATTGCTACCAAAGCCCCTCACCTTACATCGTATGACATTGCTGTGTTGCTATCGCATTCATTGCTTCGCCCTTAGGGCGAAACTGTGACATTTTTTTTTCGCTGACTGCGTCTTAAGTCTCGGTCCCGTGCCTGTGAAACAAAATTTCTCACCTTGCCGTAGTCCAATAGTGCAGTGGTGTCTTGTCCCAGTGCAGAAGGAACGCAAGAATACGCCGGGAGCCCAAGAAATCAGGCTACATTTATAAAAAAGGAGACATACGGGTCGTCGCGGACGAGCGCTCAAACGCGCGCGCAGCCGTCCTCGCTCGCTTCGGTGGAGTGTCTGGCGGATGACGCATGATCCTGTCCCTAGGTAACGCAAGAAAAATAAGTCGCAAAGCTTAAGTTCATTTTTACGCAAAACGTTTTAGTTTTCACGGTAAATAATTAAAAAAAAATAAAACAATGTCGGTTACCTTAATTTCACTTTCTTTTTTTTTTTTCGATGCTTGCGGCAGCTAACATTCGGCATCAATACTATAGCGTGACGTGTTTCCTGTTGCCAGTTTTTGCCGAGTGTCCCCTCTTGTTGAATTTCTTTCTCTATGACCGTACTTTACTAGACGCCATGAACTATCGTTGGATCGAGACTGCGTGAACTGGGGCAATCGCGTAATTCTGCCACGTGCGCTTGTTACGCCGGTTTTAAAATTGCTGCACGAAGGACATCCAGGCGCGACTTGAATGAAAATGCTTGTGAGGAGCCATGTGTGGTGGCCCCAGCAAACTTCGGACATAGAAGACACTGTCCAGAGTTGTGCAGTCTGTCAATTTGCGCAAAATACGCCGTCCCAGGTAGACTTCACACCTTGGGCCCGTGCAAGCAAACGATGGGAAAGAGTGCACTTGGACTTTGCTTTTGCAAACTCATGCTGGTTACTAGTCCTGATAGATGCTTATTCCAAATGGGCAGAAGTTGTGTGCATGAAAACAACTACAGCGGAAGCAACTGTGCAAGAGCTGCGAAGAATATTTGCCAGTTTCGGTCTACCGGAAATGGTCGTCACAGACAACGGACCGCAGTTCACGTCTGCGCAGTTCTCCACACACCTTGCCTCCAATGGCATACGCCACCTCACTACTCCGCCTTATCATCTGGCTTCGAATGGGGTGGCGTAACGACTTGTGCAAACCGTCAAGAAAAGCCTACTAAAGCAAATCGGAGAACACGAAAAGCATGGCAAGTTTATGCAGCATTTCGTCGATCAGTTTTTATTCTCGTACAGAAACACACCCTTCGCATCGACAGGGGTTACGCCAGCTCAGTTTTTTGACATGGGCCCCAAGAACCTCCTGCTCATGGAGCTGAGTAACCGGTTGAAGACTGAATCGCGTCAGCCCACTTTTGCCTGCTCAAGGTCAACATGGCGCGAGTTCACAGTAGGTGACTATGTGCGAGTGACAGGAACTCGTCCGGGTGACCCTCTTCGGTTAGCAGGCATCATCACGCGCCGTATTAGTGCCGTCACGTATACAGTAACGTATACAATACGTATACGCACGTATACAGTAACGTATTCGTCACATATACAATAACGAAGAACGCTTTGTGCATGCAGACCATACCGTTTCAGCTAAGCCCCTGGATTACCAGCCAGCCAGAAGCTCGCATTCAGTCCTACAACTTCCAGGGCGGCTCGATCAAGCACACCCCACGGCAGCCCGAGAAATGGCAGCCTTTCCTGACCGTCAACAGGGCGATGATCAGACACTACCAGACCAATCTTCCCAGGAGCCCCCGGCATCGGGACGCTTTGAAGATGACCAGGCGATATCAGGCCCCGAGAGCTCGGAGCAGGTTCCAGTGCAGTCTACTCCTGAAACCTTAAGGCGTAGTACACGAACACGCAAGGAACCAGATATGTGGGGATACAGTTAACAAGAAAATTAAAGCTGGTAGAAGTGCTGTGACAGTATATGGCGTCAATGACACACCCCCTGTTCGTACTTAGATAAACAGCGCGCGTTTTGGGAATAAAGCCATTCCTATTTCTGCTATCTGTGTAGCGTCTTTATGCATGCTACAATACATATAACAGCTTAAAATTAAAAAAAAAAGTTATGGGGTTTTACGTGCCAAAACCAGTTCTGATTATGAGGCACGCCGTAGTGGGGGACTCCGGAAATTTGGACCACCTGGGGTTCTTTAACGTGCACCTAAATCTAAGTACACGGGTGTTTTCGCATTTCGCCCCCATCGAAATGCGGCCGCCGTGGCCGGGATTAGATCCCGCGACCTCGTGCTCAGCAGCCCAACACCATAGCCACTGAGCAACCACGGCGGGTTACATATAACAGCTAAAATTGTTGTAAATATGACGACATGTCATTGTGATGCCGTGCAATGAAATTACAGAAACCAGTATTTTTATGGGCAATTGGCTGCAAATATGACGGCCTGTTATTTCGGTACAATATGGAATGAAATTACGGGCTTCTGTATTTTTTAAGCGAAGTTCCTGTAAATGTGACGGCGTGTATTCGCGGGGCCGTGGGATGAAATTACAGACGACTGTATTTTTTACGGGAAGTTACTGTAAATATGACGCCGCGTTATTGCAGTACTGTGGAATGAAATTACGGACGCCTGTACATTTTACGAGAAATAGTTGGACACGGATGCTGAAGGGAAAAGTACAATAAAAACAAGACTTTTTACCCTGTACTTACCGGACGTTCACTACGGCGTGGCTTCACAATACAGGCTTCACCAACCTATAGCCCCAACCATGACAGGTGGAAGAACATCCACCTTGTGCGGACGCTTTTATTGGAGGAGCACTGTCATGCTAGTCATTAAATATGCCAGAATTTATAATGCTATATCCCCAATGGTCAGCGTTTGGGACCACGTGGCAAATATCACAGGTTGTTGGGCTAAAGCATCTGCCTCTGTCGTATACTGTCTCCTACAGTCTGTTAACGTCAGTGCGCGAAACTGCCGGGAAATGTCCCTATACTATTGACAGCTCAGCATTTACAAAATCAAAGAGCACATGAACGGGCACTAAATTCGTCCATTAATGGGCAGCTGTGCCAAGCCATGTGATTTTGTGGGAACATCGTAGGAGATCAAAAAAAAATTGTTATCAGCTATCGCTAACAAGCAGAGTTTCTTGATAAAAAATGGTTATTACTGGTAGGAGACAAAGAAAAATCTGCAGCATTTTTTTTTTTTTAGCGCACGCAAAAAGTCCCGAAGCTTCTACTTCTACACCCGCCCAAGGATGCCAGCGTTACGAAATAAATGACCTGCTTTGCACACGAATTATGTAGGCAACACAACTACTCCCATCTTGATAATAATGTAGACATACAATTCCTCAACGCGAATAGCACCTGGTTTTTCAGCCACAACTACCACAAAAGGAATTCGCCGTGATTTCTGTTCGGAAACTGTTAACCAAATGTAAAAACCTATTAATGAACAGGCTTTGTTCAAAAAAAAGAAAGAACGTTATCGCGATTTGTGAGTAAACATGCAAGTTTCCAGAGTCAATGCTATCGCTAGCGCATGGAATAACATTAATAATAATAATAATAATAATAATAATAATAATAATAATAATAATAATAATAATAATAATATGAGACAAACGGACGAGCAAGAATAGCATTTGCATTCTGAGAACTTGCATTGTGGCATTGATGCACTGCAAGAGAACATGACTTGGTGGCGCCCGCAGGGGTCAAAATAACAGCGCTGCACGTCATTGTAGAAGCACCGAGTTCGAGAAGACCGGGAAATGAAAAGGCGGTCTCCCGCCAGAGTTTTATTGAACAGCTCGTCCATCACTCTTTTGCATATACAACACAAAGGAAGTCACTGCAGTTAATCTCCACAGTGAGATCATACTCTCGTCGCCCAATTTGACTCGATTTCTAGAGACTCTGTTTCACTGAGCCAACATTTAAACACATTTACTGGAGCACGCTGTGTCTGCCATCATTTTCGCTCCTTTTCGCAGGGTATGTTGGCTTTACGAGAGAAAAATGGCAGGCCCCTATCGACTAACGCGAATAAATTCAAGTTGAAAAGGAAAAGAAACAAACCAAGGAAGAAAGACGCTCACAGTCAGACTTTTTCGGGGAGTATACTAAGATTTCTTTGTTGATTTCCCAGTGAATGCTGTGTACAAGCATTAGGTTAATTGTCGGCCGAATGAGATGCGCAGACTCCAGATTTGTTTGTTTGTTTGTTTGTTTGTTTGTTTGTTTGTTTGTTTGTTTTGTAAAACAGTTTTGTTTGTTTGTTTGTTTGTTTGTTTGTTTGTTTGTTTGCTTGTTTGCTTGTTTGCTTGTTTGTTTGTTTGTTTGTTTGTTTGTTTGTTTGTTTGTTTGTTTGTTTGTTTGTTTGTTACCCTTTCGAGACGTTCGTGCTGACGGAAGCACTTAGCAAGACGTTCCCACGAATTCCAACAAAAAAGTGCGTAACATGACGACGTCGAAGGTGTCTGCACGTGCAGGTGACTACAACGCAGCAGCAGTACGTAGCACGAACGACTGCCGACTGCACGCTATCTGGCCTCAGGAGGAAGTTCCGTCGCTTTGGTGGCAACAGCCGGTCTCCGTCGTTGTGACGCGATCAGCGCAACTCTCGGAGCCCGGCGATGGCTCAACGAAGATGAGGTCGGCTAGCCACAACTGCTTCCTGAATCGGCCGTGGTGGGAGCCATCCCAGTAGACCTTGCCGCAGGCCACACACACGTAGAACGTCTCCACGTGCGAGAGATACTCAAAGACGAGACCGTCGCACTGGACCAACTTTCCGTTGTTGAAGCGGCCGGACGTGAAATCAATCGAGCAGTCGGGTCCGTAGGAGCGAACCAGGGGCTCTCCGCCGGCCGCCGCCTGGCCCTCATCTCGCAGGCACGCCTGGAGCTGCCACATGTCCGCGGACGGCACGAGCGCGTAGCGGGACGCGTTGCACTCCTGCGCGAATGAGCATAGTAACAACGTGTATACAGTACGTCGCAAAAGAGTACAGACAACCGCTTTCGTCGTCCGAGCTTGCCAGTTTCTGTGTAAACATGGGAGCTACAGTTTCCGGCAATCGTTGGCACCAGGAATTCAGTCAGGGCCTCGCTGTAGCCGAGTGCCGGAAGGCGCAGTGCACAGCAGCCATGCAGCACGCTGTGCCAAAGAGTTCGGTGGCCTTGACAATATATTGCGACAGAGGGTGCGTGCTCTACACAATATACAACGTTCCTATATGAGAAGGCGAATGCCACATGCCAGTTATAACGAAGAACGAAAAATCGTAGCCGACAAGGACGAAGAGGGCGTGCACAGGACAAGCGCTATACAGTGAATTCAGCGCATGCCCTATGTCTTCATCCTTGTGTCTATTGAGTTATGATTCTTCGTTCTTCGCTATGAACCAACTAGCCAAAAAGAAAAACGTTTCGCTGCCTGTTGGCTGAGCTGTAGGCTGGACACGCGCAATGCTTCGGCTGTCGCTGAAAGCGCTGCGTACAGGGGTACATGCAAGTCTCTGGAACACAGACATTGCCAACCAGCCAGTTATACTTTGCTGCCAAAGACTGAATTCCTTCGCGGTATAAGCACGCATTCACATGCCTTATCGTCGTGAGCACTCTGAAGCTGCGTACGTGTATATATGCGATCTACGAAGTGTATCTTTCGATTGCCGGGCATTGACATTCAAACGCTCGAGCTTAGCAGAAAGAAATTGAGACTTTAATTCCTTAGGCATCTACTTCATACTAACAAATTATCCCTAGACCCATCTCCATACTTATCGCAGTTATCGACTAAATCCCACTCGTCACCGTGGGCAGGACACGTTAACACTATTTTTGCCACGAACGAACACGTTCAAATGTTCTTTTTTTTTTCGAACTATTAAAACGTAATGAAATTGTTCAAGTGCATCCCGGTCCTAATTTGCAATATTAATTTTCTACTTTAGCGCTGTATCATTCTTCATTGTTTCGTTTGTTTCTGTTGTATGTACTTGGAACCATGTGTCCGCTGTTACGAACATAACAGCACCAAGGACGCGAGGAAATTCAGTATTTTAGAAGTGCCCGCGTCCAGCCGACCTATATATGTGAGACCTATATATAGTATGAATGCTGGAGTCGCAATGGCGACGGGTTGCGAGCGAATGGTCCGGTCCAACTGAGTGGACGAACGACGGCGTCTCGGCGAGCAGCTGTGGCCACGTCGCAACGTGACTGACAATCAGCGACATCGCTCATTAGGTTTTCCGTTTGTTCGCTACATCCGCCACAAGCGCGCATGGGCTAAAGCGAGCTGCGCAAAGAGACTATACGATCACACAGTTTAACACACGATACATGTAAACAGGACAGATGCACACTCACGACCAACTGCATTGTCTGATCGAGGAAATGGTGTGCAAAGTCATGCGCACCTAAAGGCAGGAGCCGATCGAGATACAAAAGAACTATCCTGAATCCTACCACATAAAGAATCGGGGAACCCCTTGCATTAGCGACGCGTCTATTTGCCTGTTCGCTTCAAAAAAAAAAAAAAAAAAAGACATTCTCTTGAAAGGAGGATTTGATATCGGGGAAACACGTGCTTGATACCAGACGGTTTTGGTTATTATGTCTGCGCCGGGTGCGCATGCCTGGTGCTCTGCACCTTGTTTTCTGAATTACAGAAAAAAAAAAAAAAAAAAAAAAGTTAAGTCGTGGGTGCGCACTAAGTTGTGTGTCGGCTATTGGCGCCTAAGGTTTTCTTATACCCAGAAATGAACCGACTAGCTCACCAGCAAGCGCTTTAAGTACTCCGTAAGAGCACCGTAACAGGCAAAACGATAGCCCGAGTGCGGAGGCAAGAGCACCCGGCGCATGTGACGCGCTGCCGCGCGTATAGTGCATGCGTCGCTATGCAATGGGGACATCCATAGTCGTTATGACATTCATCGCTTTGGAGACATCCGACGACGGGTGCTTACATTGTTCCATGATTCGTCTGCACTGTTAGAACCTGTGCTGTTCTAACAGTGAGCATCAAGCGTGATTATACAAAATTTAGTTAGCTCAATTTCACAATAAACCTTTTTGTTGCGTTAGACAATCTTTGCAGCGTTTCCATGACGTTCTGAGGCGACCAGTCGCAGATTACACAGATATACTACTACCAACTGCGCGTGTTAAAGACGATTTTTTAACGTAAACTTGAGCGCCTAGCTTCACAACGGAACAGTTTGCATGTGATTGTTGCTACACTGTCATGCTTGCGGCTGAAGCACGTTGTCTCAGCTCTCGCTCGCTCGCTCGCTCGTTCGTTTGTTCATTCGTTCGTTCGCTCGCTCGTTTATTTATTTATTTATTTATTTATTTATTTATTTATTTATTTATTTATTTATTTATTTGGTTCCCTGCATCACATTAACGGCATATTATACACCGCAGAAAATTTCAACCACGCCACGGGCTCGGAGTTCTCTATCGTCCTCAGTGGATGCGGTCCGAAAGGCTAACGATCACGGACCCGCACCAACGTGACTCTAACGCGAAACGACACTCACCGTGCACCTTGTCAAGATGTCCTTTTCTCTAACCACCACGTTGTAGAATTTGAGCACGTCCTTCAGCTGTTCTCGAGCGGAAGCCACATTGTTCACGCAAAAGCACTGCTCACGTGCGACGTACTGCTTCATCTGCCGCCCACAACAATAGAGACAGAGAGAGGAAAGAAAAGAAAAACATTAAAGTGTGTTACCGCATACAACTGCGTAACGATAATCAACTAAAAAAAAAAGAAAAGAAAGATAACAAGAGGAAGCAACAGGACAGCGGAGCTATACCTTTTTATACGGAGCACCACACGTGAGGATAACCCGGCTTTCCTTCTGTGCGAGCTGAAAAGGAGTAGGTCGTTTGTTGGCCATTAAACTCCTTGCCATACAATGTAACTGTCTCAACACAAATGAATCCAGTTAGTGAAACATCCTACCATTCGCAAGCCAACGCGAAGTGCAGCAGAGCACTACCATAGCAAATCTTTCAACTTCTGATTCCCAAGTGGTTCCCGCCATTAAGGCAACCGCCATTATAGTTAAAGCAACAACCGTATCATCAGCACGACAGACACACACACAAATAAAAGGTGCCAGAATGAACGCTACACTCAGGCCCTCAAGAAATTATTTATGTCCGCTCTCATGTGCCCGTCGTGCTAACGCTAAGTCACCAGCAGTCCATTTTATTTTATTTTTATTTATTTATTTTTTGAGAGGGGAAAGGGGGGGGGGGGGGGTTCAAATCCTCAAACTGATGGTGCTGCCCGTAATGCAAAAAGCACGGCATTTTTGCTGCCTTCAGTATACCGGTAAACGCTTCAACCTGCGACACTTATTTGTACGCAGAAATAAACGAAAATTCACGGCAAGCAGCGGAAACAAAAAGACATCCTAAATAGTCGCGTCTTCCTTTGGGCAGCCTTCAGCATCGACCATAGATACGACCGAGCGTTTCGCTTCTCGCTGTGAACGTTTTACCGGTGTCAGCGTGAAACTGCCACCAGTCGAGACATTTGTCCCCAAAATCTGCCACGAAGTCGCACATCACTGTTCTACATTGTATTTATGTCCTTCACAGCACAAGGCAGGCTTATTTATTTATTTATTTATTTATTTATTTATTTATTTATTTATTTATTTATTTATTTATTTATTTACAACAATGTACTACATGGTTAAGTTGCGTACAATTTACGCTGATAATTAAAAAGGTTGTCAGCAAATATTAGTTAATTAGGTTCTGCTAAATGATCCGAGAAGGAGTTTTCTTTTGTCCGCCTTTGTTCCAAATTTATTATTATCGTATTATCGTGCCTCGAATCCTCTATTTCTAATAATTATGGACTGTCGTCGCTGAAACATTCTTTATGATAAAGGATGAAATAAAAAAAAGAGAAAACACACACCCACCCACATAAGCTCGTAAATGTAGACAACAATGTAGGCACCATGAAATTAGCAAAGTGGAAAGTGGAGCTATATATGCAAGGCACTGCAAATAAACAAGATGTTTTCTATCTCTGTCCCTTTGGATGCAGCAGTGCACGCCCTGTTTTACAATGTCGAAAAAAAAATACAGCAACTGATAGCTTAGAAACGTAGGCAACGAAATTCTCACAGAAATCCACAAAGAAATCAAACACTGAAGATAAATAATTCAGTTATTGAAGTTGTAAGCAACTTCAAATATCTTGGTGTAATCTTTGATGAGTACATGGGGTGAACCTGACCACACCAGGCACATTTCATCAAAACTGTCACGCGCATCCACGCATAAAACTAATATCAATAAGCTTCTAGTTCTGCGAAAAGAGCAATAAGACATAGGTGGAGTCAGTTGCAGAACTCATACACATAGCCTTTTTCTTAATTACAATATTCTCCATGTGGACCTTCTTTTCAATACAGATTATTATATTCCCTCAGATTTTCTGTGCTAAGTGTTTCTGAACGTCTTAAGGCCCTCTCTTAAATAACATGCATACATCACCGTATTTCTACAAGACAGATAAGTGCTTAGTTCCAACCCGCCGTGGTTGCTCAGTGGCTATGGTGTTGGGCTGCTGATCCCGAGGTCGCGGGATCGAATCCCGGCCACGGCGGTCGCATGTCGATGGGGGCGGAATGCGAAAACACCCGTGTACTTAGATTTAGGTGCACGTTAAAGAACCCCAGGTGGTCCAAATTTCCCTAAATCCAGTATACGGCGTGCCTCATAATCAGAACTGGTTTTGGCACGTAAAACCCCATAATTTAATTTTTTTTTTTAAGTGGTTAGTTCCGCGTGTAAGAACAAACTACGGAGAACAGAGCCTACAATATTTATTGCCTACAACGTTAAATAAGTATGACGGCCCCCACGATGTTTATACTCCGTCATCCGTTTCCTTTAAGCTATAATTTATTAAAATTATCAAATAATATTGTTTCCTAATACATGACTTGTTTGCATTTTTGTGTGCCAATTTAGTTGCAGATCTTCCATTCTCCAATATTTTCTGGATTGTTATTTCGCCATTGCCTGCTGGCACAAATTGTGTCTACGTGCCACCCCTGTATAATATATGATTGTATTTGTTTTCTGTGCCCCAGATGTCCTCAGGCTAATTTTTTGTAGCTTTTTGCCTGAAGTCCGTTTTCTAATTGACTGGGACGAATAAAGCACTAATTAATTCATACCATTCGTTTATACACTATTGTATATAGCATTATAAAAGAAAGGCAAGCCGGGTGTACCGCGTAATAATTCGGGTTTGGCTTCTTTCTTTGTAACATACGAGCAAATTAGGCCTAACGGAGTTTTCTGCGCTCGGACTTCGGATTCAGATGCTTCGACATTGATTTTTAGCGCATACGAAAGAGCATGCCGGCGGATGAAACTTTTTTTTTTTTAATTGAGTACATTTGCAGCAAACAACATCAGCCAGCTGGGTGGCCAGGATAAAGGCTGTTTAGGACATCTTAATTGAGGACCACTGACCACACGTGCACGCCGCCCATGTCTATACCCACCTTGACGGCTTGGTCGCGGTCGTCGCCATCTCGGAGGATGATGGTATCGATACCGCAGAGGCGCAGATACCGACCCAAACCCTGCACCATAGTGTCCGCGATGACCCGAAACTCGGCCACGGGCAGCATCTGGTCGGAGCGCACGAAGAAGCACTCGTCGGCGCACGTCATTTCCTCGCCCACCTGAAGCAAGTGATCACCAAATTTCAGACTTCACGAACTCGTCCTACTACAAGTTGCGCTACAAGTGGGGACACGGCCAAGCGGAACACAATACATCCCTCATTTGCCTCGCAGTATACGTGTGATCACTCGGTTGCATTATTGTTTGATTGGGTTTAATTAACGTCCCAAAGCAACATTGCACTCTTAGAAGAAAGGTCGCATCAGTTACTAACGAAAAACTAGCAACTGCTTGTCACAGAGTTAACGAAGGTGCTCGTGGGGTGCTAGTGGGCAACGACATTGGTAGTTGCATTTACTCCCAAAAGGAGGCAAGCACAGGTAGTCAGTTTATGCACCATAAAGAGTAATGGCGCAGGTATAATGGTACTTCCCAATTAAGCTAGTGGGACATTTTTTTTTTTTTTTTTAAATCACGAGCGGTTCTTCCATTGCCAAGAAACAATTAGGTCGCTTTTCTAAAAATGTAATACAATACATATGCGAAATTAAGAAAGAAAAACCAGGACAGCATTGCCGCGCAGTTCAGTGTAATTTATAACACCATCACAGGTGAGGGTCCCGACAGGAACATTAGGTTGCGTGTAATAACTGCACTGTACAGAAAGGAAAAAAACGACAAAAGGAAACAATACATCGCACAATACAATGATCGGGATACTATAGGTGACATGTTCTAATAACAACCTTACGAGTATATACGTATAGCCACAACTTGTTGCAGCATAGGTTGTACCGGTGCGCACCTGAGTATTGTTGGGACTCGGCTAGCGTTTAAGCCGGGGATCTTCCAGTTGCAGGAATGAGTACGTCCGGGAGTAGGAAGGAGAGAAAAAGGGTTGATTTTACAATATTTACAGTGGCTCCAGATATGGAAGCCCACTCCATGTAGGAGCACTTTGACTGTCTGACTGATCACTACATATCTAAGCACACATCAGAACAGGTCAGGACACACACCAATTGTATCCGCTTATAAAGCAGTCGTCTTCCCTAGGTGACCAGACTAGGGAATCTTATCACTGTCTCGGCCAGTTACAATCGTCGGCCGTTCACAATTAATGTCCCGCCCATGACGTCGCACCGTTCCGCTGGCCTCCGCCTCCAATGTTGCACCCTCGCCCTCGCATTCGCCGCAACTGCGTCGCCATCTGGGAAACCGAGATCGTCGCCGTTCCCACGGTAGTAATTCCACAAAGTTGGTCCTCACATCAATCAGTGGCATCTCCGTGACGGTCAGCTTGTCATGGTCGGTGTCGGGCACTGTCACCGTCTGGACGGCGCTGATGAAAGGGGCTGCCTCGGGGGCAACACCCAAAGAAAGCACGTTTCTGTCTTGAGACGTAACAGTATTTGGATATATACAGTTTTGATCATATATTTGTATTATGTACAGTATGTGCACTTATATGAGCCACAATGCAGCACTGTAAAAAATAAATGCGAAAAAAACAGACGGAAAATTTCTATTTTTACTACAGAAAATTTATTTCAGTAAACAAAGAGAGTATTTCATTTCAAAAATGTATTTTTCCTGTTTATGGCCAAAGAAATGATTTTTCTTGGTTTTAACAGACATTGGTTCCCATACGGTAAAGTGAATTTTTTTTCATCCCTGGACACATCCTTCCTTCCTTGTCATCAATAATGTGAGTGAATTGGCATTTGTTCGTCTCTTTACTATCCTCAATTAACATTTGTGTGCAGTTGGAATCAGCTAGCGCAAGACGGGGGTAATTGGAGCTCACAGAGAGAGGCCTTCGTCCTGCAGCGGACATAAATATAGGCTGATGATGATATAAATATATATATAAAGATCTTGCATACGCGAGCCAATTATTAACTTATGCATGTAATTTGCGTGTATATATATATATAAACCGGAAGTCACCGACACCACGTGGGGTGATCATTTTTAAGTTTTTCGGTATTTTTAAAAATCGCCTTTTGTATATATAACATAACTCTAGTCCTTGAAATGGATTATTCAGACAGGCGGACATACTTGCACGAAAAATTTAAACACATATTACAAAGATCACTAATTGCCTTAATTAATTTACAGTGCACATTGCAATTTACGAATTGTAGCCGGTGAATTTGCAAGCTGTATCCACTTGGAATGAATTTATAGAATGACACTAGCAAGTGTTAATAGTGAGTCTATGGCTTCTCTGACCTAGACTAGACATGCATTTCTGACCGTTGAACGGTTATGTTTCTATCTGTTTTATGTATACGTGAGTCACATACACCTATTTTTCCGATTGTAATATGCGAAAGGTATCTTTAAGTGAATAATATGCAACGTTATAATATATTACCTTACAGATTTGGCCACCGTTTCAAGAAACGTGAACGTTCACTGGTGCGTTCAGAACAAGTCATTAAAGTCTAAATGGCTAAAGAAGAGTGCTGACAAATTGAAACGGCACTTCTATGGCTGGATAGCGACGGCCTATTCCGACATTGATGCCAGAGAATCACTTATGAATGATTTTTCAGTTTTTAACTGGCCCAATCAGGAGTCCCTTCCCCTGGCCCCAAAAACAATGAAGCGCTCCGCTTCAGGGAGGACCCATACTGCAAGAATTGCTGCATTGAGTAACCACAATGTTTATGCGGTGGTGGTGTTAGTGGTGGGCTGTATAGCAGCAAATGGCGGGCTCAGCCTGGCGATCGAGGCCGGCAATTTCTCTGCCTGGGAATCTCCCACAACGTCATTGCAGTATGTCACCACATGTCCATCAAAGCATGTCTCTCTCAGTAATGGAAGACTTCAAGCTTCTTGCGAGCTATAACTGACTCTTCTGGGAACGCAAGGTGTTGCAGGCACGCATGCGGAAGGTAATTCTGTTTCAGGTTCTCAAGCAGAGCGTCCTTTTCACATCGGTATTTTGGACAAGACAACCGATAGTGTTCAATGTCTCCCATCTCTTCGCATGCAGTCCAGTTCGGATAATCGATACGACCCGTCTTAAATAACCATGCTATAGTGTATTAGATCATATCTTGTGAGCAAGGTGTTCGTACGTTACAGCACAGCCCTTCTCGAAAGCGCGCACATCAAGCGAGTTTTCAGAATCGTTTCTGATGTGTCTTCACAAGAAAATAAGGGAAGATAACCGAAGAAAAATTTGAAAAGCACTTCATAGTGAAAATAAACTACGTGTGAAGGGCTACAGGAGACGTATTGAAAGAGCCAGTCCAGCTCATTTTATTTACTGTGTTTGGGCAATGTTAATAAAAGTAGGGAGGAAAGTAACGGTGAATTGATTACTTTTTAGTAATTGCTGAGTTACTTTTATGGGGATGTTAACCGTAATCAATTACATTTCGGAAAGAAATAATTGTAATTGTAATCGGTTACTTTTTTTTTCCAGTAACGTGTACAACTCTGCACTCCCCTGCAATACCTTTTTTTTCTTTCTTTTTTTACGACATGACTCTTGCGCGAGCAATGACTATAGCAGTACTTACCTAACACTTTTATGTGCCATTAGCATAAATTGAAACACGAACAGGAAGTAGCCTAACAGAACGCCTGCAATGATGCCTATTACGCAAAACTACATTGAAGTACAGCATTTAATCGCTCTCTAACCACAGTTTCCAAGCCTGTAGTAGTCTCAAGTGTACGTTTAAGCCTCCGAGCTAATCCTACTTTTACAAATACAGGCAAACCTGGACACAAAACAAAGTATTTGAGCCGTTTTTGAGTTGTTCACGTTTGTATTTATGCTGATAGTATGTAGGGGCCCAGAGTAAGGCCGAAGGGGAGGGGGCTTAGTTTTACCGTGGTTAGGTAGCTATAACAACCAGAAAAGCATAATCCTATAGAAGCTTTCTTCCTGTAACATCAGGCGTGCCCCAGGGCAGTGTTCTGGGGCCATTATTGTTTTTACTTTATGTAAATGACATAGTTAACGTAGTACTACCAAGAACTCAAATCAGACTGTTCGCAGATGACTGTGCGCTTTTTCGTCAGGTTACTTGTGCAATCAAGAGAATTTGAATTTTAGTCATTTTAATAACATATTAAACTGGTGTAATGAACATGGTATGGCTCTGAGCGTACAAAAAACTGTTTATCTTTGTGTATCTCATACAAAAACACCTCTCGATTTTATGTATAGCCTTGGCTCATCATCACTGCAACAGGTCACCAACTACAAATATCTCGGCATAACAATAACTAATGACCTGTCTTGGAACCTACACACAGACAACATATGTTCTGCCGCCTTCCGCGAGTTGCGTTTTCTAAAACATAAGCTTAGAAATACTCCTTCCAGCATTAAACTACTCGGTTACTTTACGTATACAAGACCTAAACTAGAATACTCGTGTTGTTTGGGACCCCTTCACTAAAGCTAACATAAGATAACTTGAAGCTCTACAAAGAAAGGCTGTTAGGTTTCTGTATTCTAAATTTAAAATTACAGAATCACTCTCTGAATTCATGGCTGCTAACAACATTGAAAAACTTGTACTACGACGAAAAAAGAACCGCCTCCACTTTCTTTACCTACTTCTTAATCATAAGTTAGCCCTTGACCCACATGCATATCTCCTCTGTCCACTAGACATACACGACATCATCAAGCCCATTCTTTAACTCCGTATTTTGCTAAAGCTAACGCTTTTCAGTTTTCCTTTTTTCCGCGTGCTGTATTAGAATGGAACTGCACGTCTAAGTAACTTTAGCCAATTTTATGTAACTTAGAGCCTTTATACGTACTGTTAATTAGTTTTATGTTTCAATTTGCATAATTTTTCCCATGTTACATACCATGTTAATTGGTGATACATACTGTTAATTGGTGTTATGTTTCCATTCTGTGTAATGATTTCCTATGTTATCTTTTGTGTTTGTACTTTTATCCTGCCTCTTGTACCTGTTCTGCTTGGACCACTTCTTTGTCTGCAGTATGAAATAAATAAATAAAATAAAACTTGAGAAATATACACAGGCATAGTTGAATCCTTAGTCCCGTTGCACAGCTTCTCGATGAACACTGAGTTCATAGACAACTCGCGAGACAAAAGAGATGAAATGCTCACCGTGAATGAAGATCCAATCTGGTTTAAATGGCTTAAATGTCTAACACCTATTGATAAGACATTTACATACAGGAAGTGAAATATCCAAGCAATTGGGCCTAAAGGCATAACGAGACGGAATATCCACAATGTCTGAACGTCCAGTGTTTACGAATGTCCAGGATCCCCTTTCACCCTTGAGGTATTTGGGCTCACTGGACATTCAGAAATAGATGGCGCCGCCGCAACCTTCCAACCAATCCCCCCCCCCCCCCCCCTCTTTGTCATCTGGTTTTCCGTTTGAGGAGTGAAAGTCAGTTTCCACGTTAATCTCAAGTACTTCCAATTCCCTCGGTAATACAACACTGTCAGGCCTGTCAATGGTTTAAAATACGACGGGGTGTTTGGAGCAGCAACATAGCGGACGCTAGTCACAAAATCGGGGAACGTTGCAAAGGACGCCTTTCACAGCATCGACTTCAAAATAATGCGAAACTATTTGTGAATGCCGCACAAGAGCTGCAGGTCCCACAGGAGGTGCACGCAACTAATGCTTCTTCGAAGGCAAACAAACGTTATACCTCGCTATAGTCGGATACAACTTAAGTCTACAGTGAAGCCCCGCCCACGCCCTCATAACTGCCAACCACTGTTCCTCCGCGAGGCTGCAAATAGTTCGTACTTCAAACTTTCCCTGGTACCTAAATAAGGCGGTAACCACAAAAATAATATTATAAGCGCGTAATTTTATATGTTTTCACTCGTCTATTATAGTGGAATTTGCAAGTACAAGTACAGTCATATCAAGTACGACGCCATTTTGAAAAGTTCACATGACGACAATTTTGTTTGCTTCTGGGATTGGCTGGCAGAGTAACACAATCCTGCGCAGTCCGTGTGCTTTATTGCAAACTGCCATGGAGGAAAGAAACAAAACATTTCAACTGCTGTTTTTTTTTTTAAGTTTTATCCGACTACTTAAAAAAAAAACAGCACTTGGCAAGAAAGGCACACGGACCGCGAGGGTTTGGTGGTTACCGTACCCGCGCCACCGTAGCGTGGGGTTGTGTTACTCCGCCAACCAATCACAGAAGCCAACAAAATCATTGTCATGCAACCTTAAAATGGTGTCGTACTTGAAACCTCCGGTAGCCACCCTACCTCCAGATCGTCTGCTGTTATTGAAGAGTCTTTTCATCGGCGGAAGCAATGAGGTGTGCAACAGACATGGACAAAGTGTATGGAGTGTGAGCATTTCCCTCTTCAAAAGTCCGCAGTACAGTTCATTTCACTGCCAAGTCCGTTTTCCTCATGAAACTTGACAATAAATAGTTGCAGCGAACTAAAGTTGTCCCCATTTTCTTGCGCTTCAAGTCAAGCATGAAGCAAGACAGCATTTTCGACGTCTTTGCAGTTCCTTACTTCCCACCCTAAAACCAGGTCTCTTCGTATGGATCGTGCGTATTGATAAGCCGTTCGGATATATATTTTTTTTAGCGAGAAGTGCTATTGATCGAGAACTCAACCTAAATTCAGTTGTACCCATGAGTTCATCGTATCGTAAAATCCATACTGTTAAAGTCACTATATATGTTTCATTGTAATTTTTTGTGGTTGGGCAGGGCCACTGAAGAACCGCTGTTGGCTTGCTGGCGTGCTTCCCGAACTGGCCGCAGGCGTTGCGGGCGTCTTTTTAACCAAAAGCACATAATTTTCAGCTCGGTTTCAAGATTTCCGGACGCTGTGCAATGCTGCCGTTGCGGGCTGACTCGGCTGCTAAGCCCAAGGATGGGTTCAATCTCAGCCGCGGCGTCTGCGTTTCGATGGAGGCGAAACACAAGGCGCCTGTATACTGTGTGACGTAAGTCGACGTTAAAGAACCCCAGTTGGTAGAAATTATTCCACAGCCCTCCACTGAGCTGTCCCTCATTACCAATGTGTCGCTTTCACCAATTATCCAGTGTCCCTTAAGACCCACGAGCTGTGTTTGACGATTTGAGGGCTCTGTGCATTTATTTTATGCCTAAACAAACTGTCTTTGTACAGCCTTGAGCACAATCATCCTAATACCAGTGTAATCATCTTAATTGTGCAGTGTGATGCACTCTTGTAGTACAGAGCAAGCAATTGGTTTCGGTAACCATGAACATTAAACGGTGGAGAATTCGTTTCAAATGTATTGGGTGCACACCCGATTCATGCACTGGCCTTATGTTAAGCTCACACATGACGTTACTGCAACTGGCACAATGCAGCTAAGAGGCCATGCACTGCTTGTCTCATAGCCAATATGCAGCTTTGGGAGGTTTAACACCACATACCATACCATACATAACAGTGTGTGCAGACGTCAAAGGATGTAGCATCCTTGATTAGCAAATGCCATGAACAGAGTACTGCAAACATAATTTCTGGCTGTTTGTAATGTTACACATTAAGAAATTGAGCTGCATGTGACAAGACATTTGCGAAGTTCTTGTGACCAAGATAGGTACTTGGTTGAGGTGCATTGGGCACTTCAATGGTATAAACAGGCAATATTTAATTCATGAGATACTGTAACAAAACTAATTTATGTGTAGTACCATTATATAGCAGTCCGCAAGGCAATGTTGCTGGGTCAACTTTTCACTGTTGATCGTGTTAACTTAGTGTCGTGGCAAGACATCTTTGTGACACAGACTAGTAGACGGGCCTTGTGTTAATTTTTTCCATTCAAACAATATGTGGTTTTGGGCCCGAGCACTGGCCCGAGTGAAGAGACCCAAGACTCAGTGAGGCTTCAGTGTGACAAAAGAGCATGCATTATACTAGGACAACATACACCTATGAACAGATGTACATACATACATAGCATTGACACTAAAAGATTTATGTCTCTCTCCCTCTGTCAGGTGTTAACTTGATCATTCATTGTTGGAGCCCATTGGCAAGGTTCACGAGGAGATACAGAACATGACTGAGAACAATGGTTGAGTATCGCCCAAGGGGAAGACTGTGGAGAGGCGATTGTGTATGCGCTGATCCATACAAAATGCAAGTTCATGTCGAGACAACACATGAAGTTAGAGCTTTTCTTGCCTTGCCATGAAAGGCGAAATCCTGACTCAATGAAATCGAATTGCTGCCCACTGAGGAAACAAGAGAAGAGGAAACAAGAGGAACAGTTCAGAGAAGAGGAAACAAGTGTAAAAAATGTCATTTCTCACTACACTTTAATCCACTGTAATGGGGATGGAACACATTAGAGACTGGTTTTATGACGACTGCACTGATATTTGCTCTGCGCTTGAGCAGAGAAAATACATTTGTTGACGTTGACCTACTTCTACCTATTGAGCATATTGACTAAAGTACTGACTTCACTCTTTCACACACTGGTTGGAGACCGATGCCGCACATGCACTGCTTTTGGCTGTCCTGCTGAATTACACAATTATAATTATGACCAATTATAATGGTACAATTATGATACCTCCGTAACCGTAAATTATGGTACAACCGTAACCCTTGCAAAATAATCATGAGGTGGAAAGACTTGAACAACCATGTAGCGAGACAAAACATCCTGAGCAGCGTCATGTCACACACTGGCAAAGCCAGCATTCATTATATGCTACCGAAAAGAACTTGAGAAACGGGTGCCTTAGCACTTGCATATCTGGACAAACAGCCGAACCCACTGGGCATCCTCAGGGACTCTGTAACTGAGCGTCCCTAGCAGCAACAGTTGCCACTTGTCCAGAACCAATGAAACCATGTAGTTAGCCACTGAAAATTATACCCACAGGAAAATATTTACAAGCAGCTGCGTTAGAATAGATGCTACTGAAGGAAGTCTGCCAAGCATTGTATGCTATGCATGGATCAAAGAGTTCATTTACGTGCATTATTGAAAAAGTTCCATACATAATACATCTTGTAAGACGCTTCAAATTCATTTGGAATGTTTTGTTTCCCAAAATACAGGTCGTAACAGTAGTATATGCATAGAAAAAAGTACTATACATTTGACAAACAGCACTCATATGGCCAAAGCCTTGGTTGTGCTTTATGAAACGCTTGAAAGTAGTGCAGCTTTGCAAAGGAGAAAACCACTACAAAAGTGAGTGACAAATTGTTCACACCTGACCATTGACTGGTTCACAACACAACCACCTGATGATGTTGAATATTATGGTGCAAAGGCGCTGGCCAGAGAGCCCCATTCCACACATCAGTTTTATTTACACAAGGAGGGGTTCAAAACCCATTTTCCCAGCTGTTGCTTTTTGTGAAGATGTGTGCCGCACGCCAGGTTTTTACGTTGCAAGCGTTTTATTTCAGTTCAATAAAGAATTAGGCTTTCACCATTCCACTATAATGGACGAGTAAAAACGTCTAAAATTATGCACTCATAATTTTATTTTTCGTGGTTTCCGCCTTATTTAGGTAACAGGGAAAGCTTGAAATACGAACTATTTGCAGCCTCGCGGAGGAACAGTGGCTGGCGGTTATGAGGGCGTGGACGGGGATTCACTGCAGACTTAAGTTGTATCCGACTATATACGTGCTTTGTGAAAGAAACCACAGAGACCTGCAGACTTCAAAGTTCATGCAAGCTTTGACTCATTTTCACCAAACATTGAAATGGTCTGGTGATTCCCATGATGCTGACGAATGACACAAACCACGGCAAAACGCGGCTAACGGTATCCACTATGTACTGCATACACCAAATGTGCTGTCCGAGCAGTCGATGACCTCATAGTGCTTTGTCCATAACTGCCTTCGTTATATCGCTTACCTCACCATTTACGAGTTACTTCTAGTAGTTATTTCTACCCATCCCGATGGCTTAGTGGCTTTGGCGTTGCGCTACCAAGCCCGAGGGCGCAGGATTGAATCCCAGTCGCGGCAGCCTGCATTTCGATGGGGGCTAAACGCAAAAACAACCGTGGCCTGTGCATTGAATGCACGTCAAAGAATACCAGGTGGTCAAAATTAATCAGCAGCACCCCACTACGGTTTTTTTAGTAACTCCTCGACTTTCTTCTCACGAGCGATTCTAGCAGCTTTGACATTCACCAGCACCCATCAGGTTCAACAACAATCAGCAATACGAAATTTTGCGATAATAATCATCGCTTGTTTACTGTCGCAGCACATATTCTTACCATGACGACGTCGTTTGGGTTTCCCTTCTGCCAGTCAACGCTTCCGTTTCGCCCAAGCATCTCAATTTTCCCCGCAAATGAACCAGACATCATTCACCACAAACGCACAGAAAACACATTTTATTCCTTATCACGTGACCTGTTTCCGAAGCCTTGGATGATATTCACGGGCGATCACTTACGGAGATAGTTGACTTTCGCAATGTTTCACGAGACTTGGAACTGGACGTGTCAAAGCATACGGCCGACAGCGCTCCGCTCTGAGCGAAGATAGCGAGCTTGGCACAGCACCAGAAACAGTCGGCCGTACATGCAGACGCATCCGGTGCCGAGTCTCACGAAATCTCATGAAAGTGGAACTACGAAAGTGATACTAACTTTTAAGTAGTGCCAAGTGCCAAAAGTCAAATCAAAAAGCCCTCGCTCTATCCAGAGGCTGCTGTCAAGTGACGTTATTTTAGGTTTGTTCGATTCAGATTTAATGGCATCATGATGTAATACTGTGACATCTGCAATGGCAGCGCCCCATACTGGTCAATGGTCAAAATAAATCTCGTGGGAGATGCCGGAGGAGATAGTGCGTTGGACCACCGCTACCAAATGTGTATGTCCTCCGCGTAGGAAAAAACGAATAAACAAAAAGTCGGGAAGGTGAGAAATCTAGATTTCCAATTCAAATTTAATGTTCCCTGTTTTTCGGTTTCCATGTAACAACATTCAGAGTGAGATGCAAGCTGCCGAAATGAAGGTTCTGATGTGAATGTACGAAGCATGGAGCGAAGGGAAGCACGGTACGACTACACATATGGAAATCAAAGTACGACCGGTGCAAGTCCCAGACATTGCACCAAAGGTACTAAGAGGAAATGCTAGCATTAGTAGTTTGCACTTACGATGAGAAAGAATGATGTCGACAAAAAACAATGATGACATTCTGTGCAAAAGAGGTCGGCATAAGAACAGGTGGCAAGCCGTCCAAGAAAACGCCAAGGAGCTGTGGAAGGAGTGGGCAAATGATCAGGCAAAACAGCAGGAACTCATCAAAAGCTGCGACCCGTAACCACTTTATCCATTTTTAACAGAGGCATTAAAACAAAATTGCTGTAACAGATAGCGAAATTCGGCAATTTGTGACATGATTACTTAGAGTAGATCGCACCATGAAGCTAATAAACATTGTATGAATTAACCTTTACGTAATTACTTCAGGGAACATGTTGCTATTGCTGAAGCCTGGGAGTATTTTACACATGCCATTTAGCACAAATTTATTAATGGTATCGGTACACAAAATGTTACAAAATACAGTGGTAGTGGTTCCCCCCCCCCTCCACTGGGAAGCCCCCTTTCTTCTGTGTGGCATAAAACTAAGTACAATGTACAATTCCAATTAATTCAATGGAAGTATTTGGAGATAACTTGATATCTCCCCTAGTCTCAGATTTCTAGTCAATATGGATACTTTGGCGCTGAGAGTAGGGAGGGGTTGTGTGAACATCCACAACTTTGAATGTGAATCAGTCCTCATAATTCAATTTATTATTCAAAATGTGATAAACATTATGCAGATTCAATGCACATGTTTAAATATATATAGAAGTGAAGCTTTCATAGGGCAGTTAATTAAATACTACTACATTATAACTAAACGTAGTGCATATACATAATTGTTTTTATTTTCATCCTATGCAACATGCAATCTCGTGCAATGTTTATGTTGTCCAATATGCCATTACAAGCAAAAAACATGCACATTGGGATGAATCACCAGACTGCCATGTCAGCCTTGAGTGTTTGAAATAATTTTTTTCATGTATTTGTATTCTGCTATTTGATCACCCCAAACAGACAGACTTCAATTCTGAAATTCCAACATCTAAGGCACGAGTAGTGTCCAGGTAATGTTTACCTCTTCCGAGTAATCCACCTTATCAGTGCAAAACTATACAATCTGCCCACATGCGACTTTTCAAAGGTCTGTTGAAAAAAACTTTGTCACAGTAGAAATGGGATATAGTTGACAAATAAGTTTGATTAGAAAATGTGTTATTTGGCATTTCTAAATATATGTTTGAGGATGAATTATAGATGCACCATTACTGAACGCTACATAGGGGGGCAAACACTTATAAAAACAATTCTCAGTGCGACGTACAGTCCCCATTGAATAAAAATTTTATATAACAAAAAAAAAGTAGTACATTCTACAACTCAGCTTGGTGCTGGAAAGCTTTTCACTTATGACTAGATTTAGGTGCCGGGTGTGTTAGTGCAACCATCACATGTCTTTCAAAGGTAGCTTTATAAATAATAAACCTCAAGGTTCAGGATAGTATCAGTTCTAACCACAAAAAACATTTGGGCTCCAGTGCATTACCATAGAAGATATTTCGAAGGTACACAAAAGTGCCTTTAGCACACACAGGCCAACTTGCATACACTTATTCTGAAACTCCCCACTGCCTCCTCAAAACATTTATGCTGCAGATTAATGGAGTGATCATGCTAAAATCACATTTAACTTGGTGACCACTGCTGTGGACAGAAGATTTACACATGCCTATGCACATGATTTTCATTGGCTTTTACTTTATAATTGCTTAAACTTTGCTTAAACTTTGCTTACAATGAGCTGGCCTCTCTGACCTACATGCACAAGAACATGTAAATGAATAAACTATTGCCAGGTACTCTCACTTACTAGGACAGCAATGCTCACCCTTAAAAATTCTCAATGACATTTAATGACCTTGAGTGCAGCCATATTAACAACAGCAAAAAGCAAAGGAAACATCAAATGCACCATCGAACTAACCTGCCACATAATGCACTTGTTGCAGGTGCAAGCTACAAAGAACAGAAGTGTGTTAAGCACTACTATTTGTAGCACAATCCTTTTAGGCAAAAAACATGCACATTGGGATGAATCACCAGACTGCCATGTCAGCCTTGAGTGTTTGAAATAATTTTTTTATGTATTTGTATTTAGCTAATGATGCAAAATCCTAGAGAAAACCAGACACTGTTTATTTATAAACATTTTGCTCAGGGTCCCAGTCTCATCCGTATTAGCTTAAGCTGGGGAAGAGAAGAGATAAACACCTTATTTACAACATAAGACAAAATAGACCACAAAGTCTTATATTTGGCTTACTTTTCTGCTTTTCTCTTCCACATGCGAAACAGTCACATGTGGAAGATACATACACCATTGTCTGCAAATATAGTTTGCATGACATGCACGAAAGAATATAAACAAGCAATGTGCTTACTCCCCTGCCCCTGTCTTTTGTTACATAGGTACAACGTTACAAAAGGGGTGGGACATTCGTACTGCAACTGAGGCCTCTGGGAATGTTGCTATTCCCAGGCCTCAACAATCTCAGCTCCCTCGGATTAAAGATCCTAGAAAGGCATTAGTGATACACCCAGGGACTTTACTCCAGGCCTATTGAGGCTAGACCTGTGCCGAGCTAAAGATAACTGCATAGCAGAGGATCCATGGGAGAAAACAGACAACTTACTGCTACAAACGTTCCATAGAAACAGCCTCATAGCAGTAAAAAGAAAACAAAACTTGACCCAACCTGAGACCTGAAGCCAGATGTTTAAAATGACAACCACACAGCTCGAGTCAGTTTCAGGTGTGCAGATAGTAGGAATCAGATTAGAGAATTTTATGGAGCGAAGGTCAGGCAGATGGCTGGTTTTCTGGCCAGAGTAGCCTATTGTCACAACAAAATAATGCCAATGAGGCTTCTGCCATGTTGCTTTTCAAGAAATCATGTCATTTCATTTCATTATGTACAACTACTAATTGCAACAACTTCATCTTAATCTTAACAAATTTTGTTATTCCAGCTACTTCCTTAGGTTACTCCACTGCTGCTTCACTGTTCCACTTTTTTCACTCCACTGCTGCAAGAACTGGGAGGGTATGCATTCACTGTTCCTCAAATAACATAAGAATGTGTATGTTGGGACGCAAGTTTTCATTGAAGAGCAGGCAGAGTTTATCCAGTGGCCAGACCCAAAACCAGTATTTGTCATTTACCTGCTGGACACAAGGAGGCGGCAGTGTTCTCAGCTTGAGTAACTGGAGGGCATAGCTAGATTAAAAAAAAGGAGGGGGGAGGGGGGTTGACACAGGGCCGGACCGGAGGGAAGGTGCACTGAGACCTTGTGCATATTAACAGCACTAGATGGTCAAAATTTAAGACGTTCACTAGTCGCTCAGATATTCCTTTGTCTCAAGAGAGTTTAATGTCAGATCAAATCAAGTTGCAGCAGGTTCTTGAGGTAGCACGGAAGACACTGTACACAGCTTTTGTATGCAGCCCAAAGACCTGATTCAAAGCCATTTATTTATTTATTAAATACTACCGACATGTGGTCCAAGCAGGGAGGGCGACATATGGTACATACAATGAAGATCAGATTGACAAAACAAACAGAACCATGAAATTACAAGATTAGGAAGTGGATTCAATCATACAACTCTATTCGGTTACAGTTCGAGGAAAAAAAGAAAACTTATAATGTATTTGTTCTTGCAAAGTAAAGGGTTAATGCATCATGTCTGTGGAGGTGCGTAGTTCTGGTCGATAACTGCGATAAATGTTCAGATGGGTCAAGGGATAAATTGTTGGTGTGAAGTATCTTAAGGAATTCAAGTCTGTTTCTTTCTTCTAAGTTCGAGTGGTTCAATGTTGTCAATTTCCTTAAGTTCGGTGGGGGAATTGCATCTGGAAAATTTGTTAAATATAAATATGATCACTTTTCTCTGAATTCTCTCAAGACTATTGATATTAATTTTTGTGTACGGATCCCAAACTATGCAAGCATATTCCAGCTTAGGTCTAATTAGGGAGATTTAGCATAGCATTTTAACGTTAGAGGGGGCTTTCTTAAGTTAGTGTCTCAACAGGCATAGTTTTCTTACGGCTGAAGCACATGTGTTATGTGATCATTCCATGATAGTGTATGGTTAAGGGTCACTCCTAGGTATTTATAGCTAGTGACTTCATGAAGAGGTGATGGACCGAACTTATATGTATAAAGCAGGGGTGATTTCTTATGTGTCATTTGCAGTAATATGCTTTTATCTGTATTTAGTGTCATTCTCCAGCCCACCTGCACCATGCAAAATTATTACTTAAACTACAAAAGTAAACTAGTTTGATCATGGAGAGAAACTATCTTTAAAGAGCACACAATCATCGGCAAATAATTGAATCTGTACACCACCTTTAACCGTGTTAACAATATCATTAATATATAGAACAAAAAGAAGCGGACCGAGCACACTGCCCTGGGGAACACCCGATGTGACCGAAAGGCAGCCCAATTTTTCGTCATTAATCTCAACGAATTGTTTCCGGTTAGACAAATAAGCAGAAACCCAAGAGATAAACATCTGAGGAATTCCTGCATTTTCAAGTTTTAGAATTAATTTATCATGAGGGACCGTATCGAATGCCTCACGGAAGTCAAGGAAAATTATGTCTATTTGTCCGTTCTTGTCAAGGGTTGATGCAAAGGAATGAACTACATTCCTAGTGAGTCCTATTGCATCCCTGCTGCAACTAAGTTCTGGATTTTCAAGATGAGCTGTCACTGGTGATGAAATTGAAGACCCACTATATACAACTTAGTCTGCTTTTGTCACGCACCAAGTAAACTGTACACGTCCTTGACAAAGGCTGTACACGACCTTTCCCTGCGACTGAACGGTTTAGCATTATGTTGCAGTAAAGCAATACTTGAGCAAGCACATGGAACGCACACCAAAAATGCACCCCTTGGACTTCACGTTGACAAACCCAAATTTAATTTACAAAAAAGGATCAGCAGAATTTAAATATTGAAAAAGCATATCCTCGTTTTTAATCCCGTGCTTCACATATCCGAGTAAAAAAAACCAAAACATGTAGATCCCCTCCCATGGTGCCTGCAGTCTCAGCTAAATGTAAAACTAGCAGTAGCTCTCAACATATACTACCTAAGCGTGCACAAATATGGCATGGCAAACATACCAGCTATAGTGTACCATGCATAGATAGGGGTACACACAGTCACCCAAATTATGGTCCTCACCATTAAGAGCTACATGAGCGCAGTAATGTGCAAACAGTAAAATGCTTGAAAAGTACAAGTAGGCAGCCTAACCATGTATGCATTATTAGCTGCTCACTTCCACACCAAGGCCTCTAATAGAGCAATCAGTCACAGGCATTGTTACTGCACGTGTCGGTCGCCCATTAACACAACTTTGCCCCAAAGCCAAACAAGGAATCAGGCAAATGAAAGGAAACTTTTTCAGCATACAGCTGTCTTTGCTGTGCTTGGCACCAATCCTGTCTGCTTTCTGTTAATGCATAGTAACTGTTCACAATTGCCTCATCATTCTGTTGTGCACGAGGCACCCTCAAACCAGAATTAAGGCGAAAGAGGTTGTTGCAATACTAGCAACACAAAAAGAAGCAAGTGAAAAAAACATTAATGGACTGAACATAAAGATGTGCAGCATGGCTGTCACACACTGCAGTGCTGCAACGATGCACGAGGCAGCTGTAAACATGAAACAAGGTGAAAGAGGCGATGATACTGGCAGCCATTTGCAGTCAAGATGAGCAGCTAATGGATGTTGCGCAGACACCTTAGATATTATTATTTTTTTTTTTTGCTGGGTTGCAAGCTGGAGATGGGACTAGCTTTGCAAATTGCTTAGTACAAGTATATGTTCTCCCCAACTGTCACTTTTCAAACGTGTTAGAGGCTGTACATTCAGCAAGTACTGGAGGTGGATACATTACAGAACATGTATGCGCAAGATGTGAGCAAATGCTAATTTGAAATTGATGCAAGTGAATGTGAGTGTGAAAATGAATGCTGGTGACTGCAAGTACCCATAAGTGTACAAGTGAGTTCCCTTTACAAGGCATACCTTTCCTACAAGCACATTTTCATCCTCTTAATGCTATGCAGGTTTGTCACTGCTTACATGCACCAACTGCTTGCAGGAGCAATTTGAGAGAAAGAGCGAAGGAAACGGGTCAGCAGTGGAACAGTTTATTTCACTTTACGTGCGCAAAAATGATAACTGTGGCTAGATGGAAGATGCAAATATGCCTGAACAGGGAACAGCAAGTGGACCACTAAAACCCGTGAGGACTATTAGACATCTCAAAGAACAACAGAAAGGAATGCAATGGGTGTCATAAGCATTTGATCAACCCTACATTCAATTATGAGCTCTAGGTGCGAATTAATGGTTTTACTTTCCAACAACACTCGTCAAACACCAACTAAATGATGTGCACAACCAAACATCACCACCCCTGTCACACGGGATACATACTGAAGCACTTGACATCCATTAGTTTGGAGCACTACATATCACAACACTTCCAAGCAGATACAAACAACTAACCAGCACATTAATGCTTCTGCACAATGCATGTTCTTAACAGTGAGTCCGCACATAATGAACGCACAAAGATTACAGCACTGGAGGTGTATGCACTTCTGGAGCACGTAAGTGTTAACAATGCGTAACAAAGTACACAAACAACTAACATCGGCACAGTGTTTATCTCTCAAGCCAGTCACGCACTAGGAACAATGGGAGCATCAGAGGACCTGGACTGGTTCTTAATCTACCTTGTATATTTAAGTGAAGATATCTGCTTCCAAACATCCATGCACTCTTGACAAAATGCAATCAGTATCCAAGATTCTCCAGTGAAATCTCAACATTGCAACCACAAGCTAAAATATTTTACTTCGACACTCTAATGCAAATTTCACTTAATATCTCACTGGATTCAATTCCGGCAACTACTCATGCAGCCACTCTATCTTATCTTTTTGTGCACAGCTGTTTGCACAGCCTTAAGAAGCCCCAACTGTTTGAAATTCTCTTTCGGAATAGACATACTTTATATTCCACAGGTGATGTGTATTACATAGAGGCAAGTGCAATATTTTGTTTTCAAGGTTTGCAGCTGTTACAACTACAAAAGGCATACAATGCCTCTTTCCATGCCCTGCCTCCATCTTATATGCTCCAATATTCCAGACACACTATTGATGCTATATGTTAAGAGAAAAAAAGAGGCCATCAAAGCCAGCTTCAGTAAGGATCTCCGAGGCATGCATCCAGTTAATAGAGATTTAGTCTACAGGACACAAATGGTTTGTGCTTCACTTGCATGTGCAAACATCTTGGGTTCTTGCAAACAAGCCGCTGGCACCCACCTCCAATATAAAACTACCTATAGAATGAAATGTGATAGCATGAAGCCTAAGCAGTACAGCTGATTGATGGAAAGAAATTATTAACCACACAAAAACAAAGTAACATTCCTGCTACATGATAAGTATTACTGTTATGTACATAAATTTTGATACAAATTTTGTCAGGAAAATTGCAAGAAATAAAACAAACTGGTGATGACCGGGACACACATCACTACCGACTTCCATCCCTAAACCAACTTGACAGGAGCTTGTGCAATGTATTTTGCAGCAAGTGTAGCACTGTCCTGATCACTACAAATATGAAATGCATAAGTACACACCAAACTATCTTTGCTCTAACTAGCATTAGCTTGTGCAAGGAACATGTACAGCATGTCAAATGTTTACAGCCCGATGCACATGTGACAGAGTGGAACTTCCATTCTATCCCCAGTGCTAGAAATCTCTGGAGGGAGGGCAGAACATTCAACACCCTTCACTACTCAACACTGCTGTCCCAAAGCATGACCCAACAGTTGCCCTGGACATAACTGAAATTGATGCCATAAATATTCTAAACACTTCAGAAGTTTTTACGCACTTTTGTGAGCCAGAACAGCATCCTGGCATTGAAGTGTTTAATGCTCCAGGTAAATTTAACATGCCTGTTTACCGTGTGACAGGGAGGGGTCCAGCCAAAAAGTTAATTCAGAGTGTTTTGATGCCAGCAAAAGAGCCCTTCAAACAGCTTTTCTTGGGGCATTCTTGGAAGGATAAAACAAATGGTGACACTACAGGTGTACGCATGTATTGAGGAAGGCCGTGTGCACCACAAGAGGGTAAAAGAACCACCTTAGTCCTTATAGCTCCTTTACACAAGTACTGTGCAATTGTGTTCTTTCTGGGGTTTTACGTGCCAAAACAAGTTCCGATTATTAGGCACGCCGTAGTGGAGGGCTCCGGATTAATTTTGACCACATGGGGTTCTTTAACATGTACAACGAGTGGAATCGCGTTGATACGATTCTGCATAATAGGTTTTTCGGGATATGTTTTTTACAGTGAAGCTGTTATAGGCTAGGTTCCAGGAGATCGTGTGCGGCAACAGACGGAAGTAGATCAACAATTCCAGACGCATCGCGTCACCTTATAGTGTTGTATGAAAACATCTGGATGGCAGCGTTTTTAAACTTCAGGATCGTAAAAACTTCTGCACTACACTATGCTTTTCGCAGGAGCTTATGTTTGCTCCATTACATGACGTAGCTCACCCTGGTGGTCATGCGAGTGCTAGTATGCGTGCTACGATTAGCGTATTCGTGTTAAATAAAAAACGTCATAGTCTCTCCTATACCGTGTGTAGGTTCATTGTGTATTAATGCGCATCCCTCTGAAGCGTCGTGCCCCCTTGCGGCACCGGCTGAAAGTTACACCACTCTAAAGTGTAGCGCCACCTTGTGGCGTCCACTAAAATCTCCAGCGCTTTCACATAACGTGACGTAGCTTCTCCCCGGCAGCTGCGCGTGTCGCGCTAGCACGCGTGCCACGAATGGGCAACCGGACTCTAAAATAAAATAAAACTTAAGTCTCTTCTACAATCGTGTGTGTGCCTTTGTATGTGAAGTTTGCATTTAGCGTCGTTGTACATCGCTCCGGAGTGTAGCGCCACCTTGTGGTGCCCACTGAGATCTCCGGGGTTTCGCATAGAAAAGGGAATGGGTGCAGCGGCAGCGGAAGGAGAACACCAATGATGAGAGGGCCGCGGACGCCAAGCACAAGTGTGCTATCCGCAACGGCCACGAGGCGGAAAGAAATGCAAACAGTCCCGTGAGGGAAACAGCGCGAAAAAACATGACAAGAAGACAAGAAGGGAGACACACACCAGCACCGACTGACTTCTTTTTTTTTTTGGTATATATGTGTTACTTTCTAAATAAAGAATTCAGTCGTCAGTCAGCACTGGTGTGCGTCTTCCTTCTTGTCTTCTTGTGTTTTTTCGCGCTGTTTCCCTCTCGAGTATGTGCCGACTAGCCCAAGCCTCTACGGTCTTGCAAACAGTCCATGTGGCCCCGATCCCGCAAACTTGGAACGTTTCACTGGAGCAACGGTCAATATCGACATACACAATTCCGCTGGTCATCCACCTTCACAGAGTGGAATGGCACTGAATTTTTTCTTATATATACCACTTCTGTTTCTTATGTACGATTATATTCAGATAATACGATTTTCGGATGATGCGTTTTATTTTCCGGTTCCCGTGAAGATCGTATCAACGAGATTCCACTGCACTTCAAATGGTCACCATGAACAGGGTCAGGTCTACTACACATGAAAGCTGAAATTAATTCACTTCAAGTACAAAGAAGAACTTGTTCAGAAGTCAACAATAACAAACTTCTGAACCGTGAAAAAATGAACAGTCACTAGGAGTCCTAGATGCTCACTGACAGGTACAATTGGGTGCCCATTAGTACAGAAACCAGGGCAGCAATTTTGTAGAGATTCTTTCCACTCTACCATATGCCACTCTTACCACCCACCGTTTATGGCTGGCTGATTCCATTGACATGGGTGGAGTGTTGCTCTGACTACCGATGAAGCACAAAAAGAAATATCAGAAAAGGCTCTGCTACAAAATCGCGACCCAGATCCTTCTGTCAAAATGTTTCTGTATGCAAAATGGTCCTTAACTTGTTAAGTTGGTAGTAAACAAGCAGTGCATCACACAGATTCAGTCCAACAACCCCTCCCCCCCCCCCCCCCCATGCTCATAGGTATGCACCAATCACAAGTTCACCCCACTGCTTTCAAGTCCAAAATTGCTGGACAGTTATGATGTGAACCTAATGCAAAATCAAGAGCTGCAAATGGACCATACAAACAGCAGTCTTAAGCCCTACAGCAAGCAAAAGTTATGAGAAATTTGTGCTTTGTTTGTACTTTCAAGTTTTCTTAGCTTGAAGTCTGAAATTCTATATAAAATAAAGGGTATATCAACATTTATAAGAAATACACCTACCAGCCTGTGAAATGAGCTTACAGAAGAGAGTAGGCCAATTTTGCTCTTTTCTCACACCTTGTGCATTGCTACACTATTAGCCCAACACTCGTGTGGCCTGGAAGTAGCACCCACTCACACTACAAAAAAATCTGTGCATGTCTAACACTGTCATCAGAACCAACGGCAATTACATGTAGAAAAACCACACATGCCAAAACATGGTTTAAGCATTCTGTACATAATTTATTTTTAGTAACAGGCTGACAAAGCTGCCAGAAAAAGCCCCAAGATGAAAACATTCTTTAGACAACACTGAATATTAGAGAGGTTTAGCTTCTCCGGTAATCGGGTAAACACAGGCGGACTGGGCGTTAGGGCGGAAGCGTAAACGTGAGTGTCCTGTATGGTGCAGCCACCTGGTGGCACAGAGCTCAAACAGACAAAAACAGATATTGTATTAACCAAGTGTATTCTACTTTGCTGCTGGTGTAAACTTTCGGCAGCAGCACGATTACTCCGTTACTGAAAATTTACACCAGCAGCGAAGTAGAATACAATTGGTTACTGCAATATTAGCTGTTTTTGTCTGTTTGCTCTGTGCCACCAGGTGACAGCACCATACAGGCCGCTCACGTTTACACCTCCGCCTCAACGCCCAGTCCACCTGCATTTACCCAATTACTAGACAAGCTAAACCTCTCTATTGGCTTACTGCTCCCACTCTCAAACCAAGCCAAAACTAGCCTGTCTAGCAAACAGTGCACAAGTCATTGAAACATGTCTGTAGAGCTAGCTAAATTGCAGCTCTCCAAGGAGTTTGTCACCAGCCCCTTAAATACCAAACAGCATTTCACTGATGTGTGCCTTCAATTCATATGGACTTTCAGTGCCATTATAGCACAAGAATTTTGCTGACAGCAGAGATGAGAATGCTCTGTATTAATATGTATCTCCCAATAGCTGTAACAATTTCATAAATCCTACTAATCTCAATCATTCCAGCTTAACAAAAGTGGAGGCAATTATAAATGACCCTTCTAACATCTTTGCAGTAACTGCAAACGTATTCCTGATCAGATTTGTAATAGGCAACGAAAAAGCATGGTAAAATAGTCACTGGTATCTGCTACCAGTACAAAACATCGAGCTAGGCAAAACACGTCTGACCAGTATCAGAAAAAGAGCCATATGTACAACAATCGTCTTTCTAAACACAATGAAGAGTAGAGGACTTGTAAGCAGCAAAAGGTGCCATTCAAATATATCAGCTCAGTGCTACATATAAGGTTTGCAACGCCCACATTTCACTGCAGCATTGTTGTGCCATGCAGCTCAGAGCATGATCAGACATGCTCTCAGCTGCATGTCTGATCATGCCAGTCTGGTGTGGTCAGTCATGCCAACTTAAATAGAAAAGTAGATGCTCTTGAGATTGAAACAATACAAGCTGTTCGGCAACACTTGCATGTTCCGGTAAAAAAGAAAAAAAATTGTTTACGCGGATCAAATGACAAAATTTACAGGGGACTTTTTACAAAACCAAAGGAATCACCAAGCTAGTCAACCATTATCATATTGTCAGTTCTTTTGATCTTTAGGTTCAAACCTATTACAGTATAGACCACTTATAACGTAACCGCTTATAGTGCAGGATCGGATATAGTACGGTCTTTTCAGACTCCCGTTAATTTTCCCATAGCACTCCATGTATACACGTATCCCTTATAGTGCAGTTGCGGGAAACGAAATACCGGTTACTGTGTGGCTGCCTGGGAGTATGGAAGTCAGCGGAGACGGCGAACGCTCCCTCAAACGGGCGCCCGGAGGAGTGCTCGAAGAAGAAAGACGAAGTGGAGGAGAAGGGCACGTGGTGCGAACGAACAGCCAGTGAGGCTGAAACCAGAATCTTGAGTGGAGTCGTGAAATGTCACGGCACGGTAATCACTAGTAATCACTTGCCTCGCTATGCAGTGTGCATAGCGAGCGAGGGCCACGAAACTGCCAACGCCGGCCAACGCTCGCTTCACGATAACGAAAGAAACTTCAGGGAGCGGGCGGCGCCGGCACTGCACGGCGAAGGGCGCACGCGGAGACCGTGGAATGTGAGGGAGGAGGGCGGCAGGGAAGCAGATTTCGCCTCAGCAACTCCGCCGCTTCGGTGGCTCCGGTGGCTCCCCTCGCCCTCCCTCGTAGCTCCCTCACTTTCGACTGTCACCGTGCGCGCCCGTCGCTGTGCAGTGCTGGCGCCAGCTGCCCAAAGTTTCGTTTTATGCCGTTATCGGGAAGCGGGCGTTTGCCAGCGTGGGCAGTTTCGTTGGCCGGCCTGGGACAGCGCCGCTGCTTCCCTCTGCGCCGTAGCCACAGCGTGCAAGGTCAACATGCGACTAGAAAGTAGAGGAAGCATAAAGGAGAAAGAAGGGTTCACTGCCATTTCCTATGCGTGGCTACGGTAGCGTGGCTGAGACGTCAGCACGTACCGGCGCAATGCAGAATCAGTGACCTTGCCATTTGAGAGAGGGTGAAATTTCGGCGGCGTTTTTTTTTTTTTCTTTTTGTTCGCGCGCGACATTGAGGGGTCTCTCCTAAGCTTTTACTCTATGGCAGTGCAGCGTGATTTGGTTCGAATTAACGAGATTCGACTGTAAATTGAAGGCAAACGTTCTAGCCGCATTCTTCAATTGACGCGTAGCGGCTCAGTGCACGTTTTGCATATGTGCGGGCCTTGAAAATTGTTGCTTTGGTTATAGTGCGGTACCGCTTATAGTGCGGATATTCGCGACTCCGGCGACTTACGTTATAAGCGGTCTACACTGTATTAAGTGGTAAGAGACACAAAATCACATGGAAGCTGTGGCCAAGAACACGTGGCCATATACAGGCGAGACCAAACTCAGTGTGAACATGTATGCACATGGCCAACTCTCTGTACAGCACCAGCTATGGACACCTGCGGAAGCACAGTCAATGCAGTGTGCAGACGCAATGAGCATGAAGAGCAGTACTGCCTACTGCAGAGTCAGGCATTGCCCAACCTGCAGAAAAGGAAAATGTGCACACATGCCGCAACGTCAATATGCTTTCATTCATCCATGACAGATGCACACAAAAATTATCAATAGATGGGAACAAAAAGGTTGAGCAGAATGAGTTGCACATGGTACCAAAATCCCTCTACCGCTGCATGTCAGGCAACATCCAGTTATAAAGTAGATAATAGAAGCACCACACCCTTCGTGTCTACACAGTGAATTGGCAATGCTTCCACAAGTGCCAGCAGCCACTGCAGGCAAAGCGCGGGCCACACGGTCATGTGTTCCAGCTAAGTTTGGTCCCCTAGATGCATACTATGCATCTTGCTGTGTTGTATATGCTTTGGAAGATGATGCCTTGTGCGGAAGTGGAAAATGCACATTGTTGTGGCACACACAAAAACCCAGTGCATACAGATGCTTTCACTGCAAGACATGGAAGTGAAAAGGCATCGTTCGGCATTCAAGCCCTTGGCGATAAGGTGATATTGCGACTTTAACCACTGCGAGCATTGCCAATGCGTCTCTTCAGTATCCAAATGCATGCCAGATTGACTTAAGTCATCGGGCAATGACACCCAGGACTATGTACATGACACTATGCAGCTATAATGCAATAATATGTACTGAAAAAGATCATAAAACTGCACAGGTTAACAAAAAACAACAAAGCAATTAAACCATTCTTAGTTGCGTGGCCAATGTGAACCGGGAGAGGAACTCTGGCAAGTTTACCTCTTAGGATGCTGATGGCATGAATATTTGTACAATCAGTATGAAGTGCATAACAGCAGCCAAAGACTGCAAGAATGGTGTTCACGAACAGCACTGTAACTAGAAATGCATACTGCTCTTACTCTGTGCACGGGATGTCACATTATCTTTGCTACAAAAAAAAAAATACTTGGACAGGATGTGTTCATAAACAGAACTGCAGTACAATATATAGCGGATTGGCAAATAAGCTAAGAATACTTTTAGCTGCAGGGATATTGGTTGTAGCAGTGAATCCTATTTTATTCCTTTGAAGTTTGCCAGTGAAAACTGAAGCCCTCTGACCAGTTGCATGAATGCGCAGTTTTCAAGCAAACAATCTTCAAAGGACTGGTCCATAGTGATGTGTTCAACATTTGCACGTTAGTGCAAGGCTGATTTTTCAGACTTAAGAAATAAACTCCTGAAGAATAATGACAAATAATACACCCAGTTGCAAGGGAAATATATGCAGAAACAAGACATGGCACCTTGTAATGCAATGCACACAAGGGCAGGATTCCTAACACAAGTGTAGTATAATGAATGTTGCAAACAAAAGAACTACTACTACCTAACTGTTCCAGATAATGTATACCATAGAGCCATGCTTTCTTATTGGTGCTTAGTAACCACAAATAACAGCAATCTTTGCGCACCCTTTGCCTCTGAAGCAAACATACCACTGATCACGTCATTTCCACTCGACCACATAAGGTGTTCACAAAAAATACATTGCTGCGTGATACAACTATTGCCCTTGCAGAAGCAAACCAGTTGCCACCACCCACCTTTAGAGTGCCAGTATCCTAACAAAGAATTTTAAGAACTCAACGTCAACATGGACAACAGAAAAGAGCATGTTCCTTTACTATTTTATCATCCTAGTTGAGCTAAGATTTGATGCAGTAAGCCCTGCTAGTAATCATAATTTTATAAAATTCAGATACAGGAACCCCAAAAAACATTTTCCTATTTGTACTCATCAGTGGCACTTTGTTCTATTAGCCAAGTGTCGATGAAAAAAAAAATGAGAAGACCAAGCTTCTCATTCATGGCAGCATACAACGCAGCCTGTAAAAGCTATTAGGCTGCCATTGCCAAATTTTAGTGTGAGAAAAGGAGAGGCAGGCATAACTGCACTTGCAAGACCACAAAATGTTTATATAGAGCTCCATGGCAGCCAGTTATGTGCAAATCTGAGCTTGCATAATATGCACACTGCACTCTAAACATTCTCTATTGGAAATAAATATTAGAACACAGAAAAAGTAGGAAACATGACCACATATCAACAAACACGGACTTTATTAAATCCTTTTGCTCCGAGCTGCATGTCTGATCATGCCAGTCTGGTGTGGTCAGTCATGCCAACTTAAATAGAAAAGTAGATGCTTTTGAGATGGAAACAAACAACACACACAAACAAAGGGACACACTGTGCAATGATCTTGCTGTAAAGTTCTGGCAGTATCAGGCGAGAGGAAAGTGCTAGCGTTTGCCAGAGTTAGTCTTGCGGCCATTACGCCTGTGTACCTGAGATTTGTACTTCCGCGACCTGTCTTGGCGCAGATGAGTTTCTCCTCCCTTGGCATCTTTTACCTCCTCCATAAGGTCTCGCAAGTTCATCTGTTCATCTTCAGCCCTCTTGTAAAGCTCTTCATAGACTTGAAGCAAGCAGAAGGCATCCAGTGCTGTTGGGGAAACAGGTTCAAGAGTTAAATTAACACCCATTTCACATCAAAGAAAACTAAAACTTCACATTTCTGGCCATGGAATTTACACAAAAAAACGAGGTAATAAAAACTAAAAATGTAAAAAGTAGTTGAAAGTAATTAGTATGGTAATTAGTAATTGGCTTGCTAAACTTTCTACAAAACAACATCAAGCACATCAAGTACACTATTATGGGCTTTGCATAAAGGGGGGACGTTATCGACATATATCTTATGGCGAAACAATAGGCTTTTTTTTGTTTTGTTTTTCATGATGGTTTGAAATGTGAAATTTTTTTTTTGTACATCATTTGATCGGGAGATATATGAAGCTGCCACGCTATTGTTTCTGGGGACAACAGTGAAAAAAACTACTCAGCTGAAAGCTAATATTGAATAGGTAGATACTTATTACTAGAATATACAGTGCTGAAGGCAGTTTTCAAATCAAATCATAATTAGTCATTCTGCAGATCATGAAAGTGAAGTGTTCGTACCATGGCTACTGCAAAGAAAAAACAACCAAAGGTAAAAGTATACGAGCAGAAAATTAAAAATGTGCTCCAAGCATTCATTTGTACACAAATTCAGTTCTATGTATAAAAAAAATTGTAGCTGTTCTAGATCACGAGATACCCCTCGAAAAAAACTAGTAGATGTTACCAAAAAAATGTTTTGAGAAATTTGAGAAATACAAACAAAACCTAAACCTATCTTTTACAGTTGAAACAGCTTAGTAAGCGCCAGGCACATCTTGACATGGAGAACAGGCTAATAAGCTCCAGGCTTATAGGCACACTAGCTACTTGCACCCATGTGCCACTTTTTCAAGATTCGCTTCCAATTTTCTGTGCTGATTTGCAATGCCATTTCAATGCCACGGGCGATTTGCATCACCTGTCCGTCGCGAGTAGCGGCCGGTCTTCACATACCGGTATGTGAGGTATTTGAGGATATGGCTTTGGATTGCCATAGACATTTTCTTGTTCTATGTCTAGGCGCTGAACATTGTCCACATCAACCCCCCTGTCACCTATATAGCACATTTATTCCAGGGTATCAGCTTTCAGTCTGACACCATAGATAAAACAGTACATTCCTTTAGTCGCCTTGCACGCCAACCACTGCGACATGGAAATCACCTTCTTGAAGGACGCGAAATGGTTTGCTTTCTGGGCGAGACGAGAGTTTGTTGCCAATTATCTGTGACAAAGACAATTAAGCGCTGCCAGTGGTCAGATGTCATTCAGATGGTTGAATTTCTCCATCACGTGGAGGTCATGATGAGCGAGAATCCAGAAAAGCTGATTATGGCCACTGATGATCAGCTTCAGGTGGCAGAATAAAAAATCAAGCTTCCTGTACATGATTTTATTAGGTGCCGTACCTAAGTTATGGATTTGCTGGAGCCCGCCTGTGACACCCAAGAATGTCTGGCTGCAAACTTCAGTGACCACGTCGGCCTCACTATGGTGTCATAGTTCCAAATATCTAAGCCTGTATGCCGCTAAGTATGGCGAGCGTCGCTGAGAGAAAGACTAACAAACAGCCACACAATGATAAAAACTTGCTAAAGCCTGCTATTGTAGAAGCACTGCCTGACATCAACAAGCACCATCTGATTCAAGGGTACAGTTATTATCGAAGCTGAATTCAGTCAATAATTGCAGCTGAAGATGGTTTTATTTAACTGTCTTATAAAAAAGCAGCAAAAGAAACACTAAGAATTATTTGAAAGAAGTACACCAAATCTCGTCTGGAATATCAATGCAAGTATACTCCTGAAGTCGTCATTATGTCCTCAAATATCTCGCGCACCCAGTATCCCTGCCACTATTTCATGTGAAGGCCGAGATGCACGATGTTATCTTTGAAAAGCATCATTTAGTGCCATTTGCTGATTGCCAGTCACTTGCACAGTGGCGCACAGCGAGCAGATTCACAGTAAACGGGCTAGTCTAATCTCCCTGAACATGCAGTGAACTCAGACTGACGTCTCGCCGCAGTTCGCACACGCAAGCAGCAGCCTGATGGCAAGGCTGTGCTACCGCTCACTCACCGTTCTCTATTTTTAATTCACTGTTTCATGTTTTATGCTTCGCAACCACTAGCAAGGCACTCGCTGCCTCCAAACTCACAATTGGTGAATGCTGTTGTATCTAGAGATGTAAGCAGTTGAAAAAAAAAAAGAACATTGAAAATTTCGAAAAAAAAAGTTAAACATTTTTTTTCAACCAGAATAAAAGTGAAAAAAAAAAAAGAAGACAGAGCTTTTCCACTGAATTCTTCCGGTGAGATGCGACTCCTATCAACGTATCTAAATGTTTCTTTTTAAAAGGCTGTCGTCAGCACCGTCGTGCAGAGTGAGCTAAACCTCTGGCTACACTAACTCAATTCGGTTTGTTGAACCGTGTAGCAGCGACCATGCTTGATTGAAATTGACAAATTTGATCCGGATCGGGCGCTATCTTGATCCAAATTGACTGTGACACCGCAGTGCTCTAACATGCGCCAACCGTGACCAACCCCAAGTGCAGTAAGCGGGAAGGAATGTAAGCGTTGAGCCGGCCGAGCCACCTCCCCAGTGCTGTCGCTTGAACCGTGTAGCAACGACCATGCTTGATTGAAATTGAGAAATTTGATCCGGATCGGGCGCTATCTTGATCCAAATTGACTGTGACACCGCGGTGCTCTAACATGCCCCAACCGTGACCAACCCCAAGTGCAGTACGCGGGAAGGAATGTAAGCGTTGAGCCGGCCGAGCCACCTCCCCAGTGCTGTCGCGTCGCTACAGCAGATGGCGCCAGAGTACCCATAAACTCTACTGTACATGGCCTATGCGAGTGAACCAAACAAATGGCTTGGTTCATGTGCTAACAAGCTATTCACCAGTACTTCACCGTAGCAGTGTGCTACATGTACCTCAAAAACAGGAACGAAAGCTTGTTCCTCGTTCCTTCCGAATATTGAAAAGAGTTCCCGTTACAAGTTCCTTTAATGCGAAAGGAACACGTTCCAGTTACACTTCGAACATTGGAATGTGTCGTTACATTAACATTACATTTTATGATTCTTTAATTAAAATATAGTGTCGGATAATCCAGAAGCAAAATAAAATGCGGAATTTCAAACACACATCGAACTACGTATATTATACGAATTTGTACATCGCCGGCAACAGATTATCCGGAAATAAAAAGAATCCAAGGAAACGCTCCTATAAGAACAGCACCGAACATACTCCAGAGATGCCTCACTGCAACTTTGATACTCATCTATTACAAGTGCAACACATATGACACTTTACACTTCGGTCTTCAAATGCGCAGTCAGGATACTGTGCTTCAGATGTGCAAATAGAAAGTTACTCACATGCACCAATGTAATTAAATTTGTTGCACAAGAAACCACATCGAAAGAAACAATACATAGGCGTTTAACAAATGCTAATTCAATATTGCAGTATGAGTAGGAAAAAGAAATGTCCAGAATACGTATTCGCAACTTAGTTAAGTCCCTTGCTTGAACTCAGCAAGAGTTGCATCTCGATGTTGGTGCCTGACAGACGAACCCATTTTTCAAGCGAAGCCTGTATTGCCTCACAAGTGTTGGCGATGGTGGTGGTGTCACGCTAAAACCCTATCAAAAACGTGTCGGAAACTCGCGTCTCGTTCGCTTGGTATATACCAAATTTGGCATGGAAGGGTACAAATGTATGGCTAACATGACTTACAGGTCATGACATCAATAACATCACATACTCGTCAGTTACGTCACGATTATCGATAACAAAATCACGAGTGGTGCATACCCACATTGGATATGCGCGTATGAGCCAGGGACAAGAATGAAAGGAAGGAAGGAAGAAAGAAAGAAAGAACGAAAGAAAAATCCCGTGTAGAGCAGGTGCAGGGAAAGCTGCGCTGGCGCCGGATCACGTGACGTGCTCCACCAATCAGGGTCGTTTGGTGTGTCACGGGGAGGGAAAGGAAAGGGGCTTGGCGCATGCTCCGCCGGGCTTCCCTCGCCTCAGATCAGTTTCGATATCCAGATGGGAAGGCCCGCGTATGGTGTGTTCCACCTAGGAACAGGTTGTGTTTGAGCAACAGTGCCGCGAACTCGCTCGGGAAAGGGCTCGTCGTCGACGTGCCAATTTTAGCACGAGGACTTCCGAAGACCAGGCGAAACGTCAGCAAAGAGCCATACACTCAAAGTTGTGGGAGCACAATGTTGAGGCCAAATGTCAGCAAAGAGCCGCCGACCCTGAGTTTAGGGCAAACGAAGCGGAACGCTTGCGATAGCGTCGTCTTGCCACAAGCTTCGCTTACCCCCCTTTCCTTACAGGGGAAGGGCTGGCGATTTTTTCGTTAGCACTTCGTTGGCAATGTTGAAGAGCCGTTCCACGGAAGTGCTTGAGGGTACTGCCATGTTGTACTTGGAAAAGTTGGTTCAATCCTTCGAAGTTCTTCATCTGCGACAGCGGGTAGTCAATTGATACCAGCAAGTACCATACAGTTTATCCTGTGCCTCGGCTGAAAGGGTTCAGTGCCCGTGAGGACTGGAAACTTTCCATCCACCGCAAGTCCCTCGAGTGGCGCTGCGATCCCAACGTCATGGTTCCTTTGAGGCAGGCCGGCATGCCGGCATGGAGGAAAGAAACTAACTATAGGAGGAAGCATCACGTGACGATCTTGAAGCCTAGCAATAAAAACATACAACAGAGATCTCCCGACAAAAATGTTCCACAGTCACGTGACAGGCAAGCAGTAGTAACTTGCGACTCCCTTGCGACTCACGTGGTCGCCCATCCGCCCTGCACGACGTGCTGCGTACGTGCGTGCGCTTGTTCAATGCCGTGGAACGTTTACAGAAAGAACGCCATTCCTTCATAAACCTAATGAGTTACTGTTACAGTTCCACCGACCCTTAATGGAACGGTGGCGTTCCTCCCCAAAAAAAAGTAGTTCCGGGAACGACGATCCATTAGTTACATTTGACTGGATTTCCCACTTTCACTGGACATCGGGAAACTTCCGAGTAACGTCAGAATACAGAACCTGCAAGAGAATTTGGCCGAAAGAAGGATTTGGGAGTGGCAAGAACTGCTTCAACCAACCCTTGAGCCATCTCACCTGTTGCATACTGCAGATTCCTCCTTCTGCGGCATGTGAAAGTAACTGGTTCGAGTTTGGAAATGCACACACCAAGCTATGCAACAGGCTCGCAAGAGATCGCGTGCAAAAACTTGTGTACGTGCACTCGAACCTCAATGTCTGGAAGGCTTCGTCTGCAGCACAGTGAAGCGTTGACACGTCATGCGGAAGTGAATTGGACACAGAAACAAATGTCTGTCTCGACGCTTTGATGTGAAATGAATGCCTTGACGTCAAATCATGCTAGATTTTGAACACGGAAGCTCTGCTGCGGCTTTTGTGATGCAATAATGTAACAATTATATTCTTTTTAGTGTTAAAGAAATAAATGTGTCTGGTTTTTCATAGCTCTGTGGAGCGCAATCATCCTTTTTTTCAATTTTTCATATTTTCTGGAAAAAAGAAAACCATGAAAGAAACCAGTTTTTTTCAAGCCCCTCAAAATTTCATGAAATTTTTAAGTTCTCAGACAACACCACTTTCCCGAATTTACGCTCAACTCGTAACTAGCGACAACACCAAGATAAAACAGTGCACGCTGTTAGATACGGACCCTTTCCCGGAATCACCCAAGTTTCCCCACCACCTTAAAAAGGTCATCGCATTCCAATTATGGTGCACGGAGGCGCATCAACCACGTTACCAGACCCGTCAGACAGGTTGGCGACTCCTACCTCACGCACCACACGTCGAGCTATTGTCTCTCCCCCTGCTTGACTCTTCCCAAAAGTGGAACGGGAGGCTGGCACGGTTCCAGGAAGGAAGCCTTGGTCGAGTGCAAAGCGGTTTTGCAGCTCTGGAGGGCCGTTCCGAGAACATCCCGTCTCCTTCAGCCGAGCGCTTCCAGGCGAGGAGGCAAAGCCGGAGGTAAATCAGCCATCGGACAATGAAGCCCTCGGAGCGTCCCCATTGGCCGAATATGACGGCACTTGCACAGGCCAATACCAGGGGAGGAAAATGACGACACCTGAGCTGGCTCGACGATTGGCCAAAAATGACGGGACCCCGAGAGACCCCGAGACCAAAGGGGTTAAAGGAGCGACAAATCAAGGAGAAGAACAGAGCTCTTCTTGCCACGGGCCGCAGCGTCAGAGATGCTGCCGGCCGTCGATCCCTTTATGACTGTTCAGTATTTTGCATTTTAATCACTGTACATAATGTAAATAAATCCCTCCTGTTTCTCCCAAGTCCGCCTCAACGTCCCCCAACTCCCGCAACCAACGCCTACCAGATCTAATAACTGATGTCAGCGATAAGGATGAACCTTCGACCGAAGCAGATCCAATAACGCCGACACCATGCAGCAGACAGTGGGATCGATGCTTGGCTAATCGACTGGCGCGCTGCTGTCACGTGCACTGAGCAGCCAATACAATCGCATGTTGGTTAGTCTCAACTCATTTTTTCTAGAAAGCCAATGATCAAGGATGCCAGCGGTGGTGGGATATTGAAGATGAGGGGCTGCTCTTTCAAATCAGACCAAGATGGTTGTGATCGGACACGTAGAATGGCAGTTGCGTGGCACAGAAAAAGGACTTCTTTTGCATGTTCATCGATAAAAATTCAGCTTGCCGATGTGATATAAAACGCTATTACGACTAAAATAATGATCCAAGATGAAAGATCATTTCCGAGTCACGTATCAGTTGCTGCAGACTAAATATAACATTAAAAAAAAATTATCTTGCCACGATTTTTTGGTCATCGCCCCTTAACACACAAATTAAAAACACAATGTGCGAAACCCCCACAATGCAGGACTTAGCTTGTCCTGCAGTTTGGGTGCATTCGGCGACTACTGGATAGACTAGCTTGAAGTAGTCAACTTCTTTTGCGTCTGGGGGCAATGTAGAGCTGGACACTTGTCCAGAATGTGTGGCCTCAAATGTACACAAGGAGGGAGAAGAGTCACGTTTGACCCAGTCAGCATCGTCACGGCACGCTTTTGAGATGTCGCTCCTTCATCAGAGTCAGAGTCCGAGATGGTAAGTAACTCCTCGTCTAACGGGCTCACATCCAATGAATCTGATTCCGACCCGGCAATTGGGCAGTAGTCAGCATCGGAGGAATCGCCGTTCGACTTACTTGCTGCAGAGCAGCCGGCGCGCACGTCTATAGCGTAATTGAACTGCGTAGGTGAGCGCACTCAAGAAAACTGTGGTTGTGCGCCCGTCAGAAAAGCAAAACGTGCGACAAACTTCTGCTAATCCTTCATCTTATCACCAACCAGAGGCAATTAGTTTGAGAGTCTCCAAAAAAAATGAAACGCATGCACCCACATCCTTCATATGCGCACCCCTGTGAGCAATAAACGAGCGAGTAACAGGCGGTCACCCTTGGAGCGATTATACTCGCGGACAACTTTCTGTGGCAATGAAGGGAAAGCTACGGGCGCGTGGCTGCTGCACATGTGTTACCGCGCCAAGTAGTCCGGCAGCGTTTGACGGTGCTTTTGGTTGCTCGCAGCAGACGCTGAATCGACGCAGCTTCCACGTGCGACGGTTTCGCATTTGCACAGAAGCGGAAGGGAAAAGCTGCAAAATAAGTAAACTTTTACACTCGGTGGTGCATTCTGTCATATATAACTGTTGCTAATAAGGTGTTTATGTTTTCTCTTCCCCAGCCTAAATTAACGTGGATTAAAATGCGGGACTCTTTTCAGAAGTGCTCTCACTTGGGCGCGCTTTGGCTCCGTAGCTTTCCCTTCATTGCCACAGAAAGTTGTCCGCGAGTATAGTAACGAGATAGCCATCAGTTTTGCGAGCGCTAGAAGCTGAAACCACTCACAGAACAAAACCAAAACTAACCACCGCGTGCCTGCGAGCGCCAATGTGCGAGCGGTAGTAGACTCACCGGAGCAAACAAACCATACAACGAAAACCAAAAGACAGGCACAAGAAAAATATTCCCTGTATTCGCGCATAGTGGCAGCACATGCCAGGCAAGAAAATGTTAGGAAATTCGCGTGCTTTTTAAACGTGCAGACGGCGCCGTAAATATGCAGCATCGACCATTTTCGACTTGTTCACGGCACCGTATATTTACATCACTGACCCTGAAAGGGTTAATGTTCTTTTTCTCTAGTTCAAATGGTCGCGGAAGATGGTGCCACTGTTGTATAAAGTCAGACCCATTTACAGTAGAACCCCGCTGTTGCGTTTTTCACGGGACCGTAAAAAAAAAAAACGCAAGAGTCGGGAAATGCAAGAGCCAGGAAACAAGAAAAATTGAGAAATGGGAGTAGTGTTGAACTGCACACAATATTATTTTAATTCTTACGTGTGACAAAAAGTAGTTTCGCCCGACAGCCGAAGTATCGATTGCGATGAGCTATACAAAGTAAGAATAGTAGTCTTATCGTCCGTATAAACTTGTAAACATTCGCTTAATAACTAATTAACAAACATGGTGTCAGCGCCCACAGGTAAACATGAACACATCACACTCGAGCGCGGACACGCGCAGTTAAGCGCCGCTGCAGAAGCGAGCAAAGTGACCTTCGTGCTGTTGTCTATCGCTTCAACGCAAACTGAGCGCCGAGAACACGCAGCATGCACAAAGCTACGAGCCGCCGACGCACCTACACTGCGTAAAGCCCCTATATATAAAAAGTAGCGCCATCCACTTCCCTCCTCCTCCGTTCCACTATCGCGCTCGGCGCAACCAGCGCGATCGGGGCGCGATATCGACAGTGGCGCCGCCTGCCGTGGCAGACAGCTAACGCGATACCAGAGGAAATCCGAGGAAAACTTCAATCGCGCCCTGCGGAGAAGTTTTTGAGGCGCAATTTTGCTTCGTCAGTCAGTATTTGCTTCGTCAGTCAGTAACTGGTCTTAATGATGCCGTTTTGGAAGTAGCAACGCGACGATGCGAGACGGCGCAAATATCAAGTGTGCAGCAAGCGTTTGCGCACGCCGGATGGTAAACAAAAAAAGCCTTTTGCCCTCGCCTTGTCGGTTGCGGCAACTTAAGGCGCAGCAGCATGCCATCACAACAAAGTTATGGTCCCTAACACGTTTGATCCGTTTGTGCGTACAGCACTTTCGTCGCACAGGCCCGAGAATGGCAGTCGGAGCGCACTGGAAAGAAAAAATAAACAAAAGTGCAACGCGTGCTTCCACGTGACACGGATTGGCCAATGGGGGAGCGGAGGAGGCTGGGGCGACAGGAGGCGGCGAGGAGGGAACGCCGGGGTGAGCGCGGTGGCGGCAAGATCTAAGAATGGCGCTACTTTTTATATATATATAAGGGCTTTAACACTGCGTAGACTCAGCCCCCGCGCAGATCGCTTTCAAGATACGGCTCGCGCGACCGACCGCGCGCCACCGCGCAGTATGATGCCAGAGCACAACACTGCCCACTATCCCTCCCCCCTCACTCCCTCACCGGTACCTCGCGTGCAACGGAAGGAGGCTCGCTTCCTCCCTGCTTTTCTTTCTTTCGCGCGCGAGACGCGGTCGTCGGCTCCCCTTACACGCTTTCACTCGCACATGCAGCATACAGCACCGCTGCATGTGCGAGTTCCCCTCGCACGCTTTCACTCGCACATGCAGCATACGGCGCCGCTGCATGTGCGAGTTCCCCTCGTGTGCGAGTGAAAGCGTGCGAGGGGAACCGACGACCGCGTCTCGCGCGCGAAAGAAAGAAAGCATACGGCGCGCGGCGACGGCGTTATCGCCCTTGGACTTTATAGGGAACATCTATGAGCCAAACACCAATTTTAGGGCCGCAACGCGTCATAGACACCATCTTTGGATAGTAAATACGGATCTCAAAGGCCATACTTTTGCTGGCGGAAACCGAAAATACGTAATAAGTGTCGCCCCCGGCACTTTGGGCGGCCAATGCCATCGTCAAACAACCAAACCAAGCATAATGAAAAGTCAAAATGGCCGCTCGGGCCGGCGCGCTGTGGCAGGTCGCAACGTATGATGCGGGAACGGTTCCACAGTTGCGACGTAACAGCGGGGTTACCAATGCATTGGGTTCTATGGGAGCTGTTTTGGGACCGGCCGAAAACGACTTAACAGCCGGGAAAACGCAGCACTCGGGAACGTAACAGCGGGGTTCTACTGTATAACGATCCAAGATATAACAATTTGTCGGTTAGAACGACCACATTTCAGTGCACTTACAATTTTCCGACCCTGCTTATTGAAACTGCTTCCATATATAACGAACATTCTTTAAATCGCCATACTGTTACAACAAACGCTTCAAACCCAGTCAGGGTAAAAAGAGGACACACGCAAAGTACCAAAGCAAGGAAGCGCGACCAAACTGGGCACACACAGCAGCGCGCACCACGCTCCAGTAAAACTGCAGCAATGACACCGCCTTCGAGATGAGCAAGCGACCGCCACGCACGGATTTCGGAAGCCGGGAAGATCCCTCGCTTTCAAGGCACACCGCCAGGGAAGCGTACAGCACAAACAAACAGCACAGCACACGGCGTGCCTTGGCACATGTGCCAGTGCAATACCGGATGCCACGATGGCGGCACTCTCATTTTTGCACAACTGTCCGTGTGGCACCATGTGCATTACACCTACTCCAACAATTTGAAACAACCATCCATGTCCTTCCACCATGGGAACGGCCACTCAAGTGTTCCTGTCGATAGTCACGTTGCATCATGCAATGTTGCAAATGATCGTCAGTTACTACGCCGTTATCAGGCGATTACAGTTTTGTGGTCACATTCTACCTTTTAGATACTGCATTTTTTTTCGCCCAAAGCGAAAGAGATAATGGAAGCTTACAGCTTTTGTGTGGCTGACGCGCAGTCGTAATGCTGAGACCAGGATGTACGAGACCTTCGCAGAATCACAGCATGCAGCAGTAGTTTCCGATGTTTACGCTTCCAGCCAACTACAACGCTTCTCTCTTGTGCAGAATACAGTCATGTCCCACTGGTAGTAAAATATATCACAAGGTCTCAAATGATGAATGGCGGCTGCAGTTTCGAAATGACAGGTGATTGGAACCAGGCGCCGTTTGAAAGAACTATATATGACACAGCATTTGTATCTTTAGATGGACGTTTCTAACAGAAATTTGTGGCTAGGTGCAGGAATGCACCGTGAACAAAGATGACTGAAAATCTGCTTTTCAGATCAAAGTGCTGCCAAATTGTAACTGCTGACACCAGCTTCAGTGCACTAAATTTTGGGGGGGGTTTTAAAGGCACCCTAAACCACTTTTTATTGAAGTGGAAAAAAGCATTTGAAGTGAAAATAGGCAATTTAGAAATACTTTGCCGCAAAAAGTACTTGATGCATTCAGCAGAAGCGGATTTATTTGCTATCAAACATGGCCTCCGCTGTGCTCCCGTTCCTTCTTCAATGCCTTGCACTGCAAAGGCTGTGGCGGAGGGGGGCGGGGCCACAACGCTCTGCCTTCGAAATGTCACCGTGGTGCGCAGTTCAAATTCCAGCTCAGATGTTAACGTAGGTGGCATGACTTCAGATTTTGGTGCCTATGATGCGCTAAATGTAAGCCAATCGCGGTTGTCCTCAGCGAGCCGCAGTGCACTTAGCCAGTGCACTCGTGGCGGCACCCCGCAGCAGCCGCGGTGTAGCCGACTGCAGTGACCAATAGCAGCCGCGTATAGAAATGTGCTTTATTACGAAATAAAGCACCCAGAAAAGAGGGTCGGGAGGATCATGGCTTCTGTTGGAACGAGAGCTTGTAAGAGAAAGGTGACTTCACGCTCCGCTTGCGAGATCCATGCACCGCGTACGACAGCAAAACTTGGCTGAGATGTTCACAGCAGCGTATGCTAACCGCGGACGATGTTATTTCACCAAGCCTAATGAGTGGTTCAGGGCCCCTTCAAATGCAAGTCCACATATAACGAACTACTGATATAACGACCTCTTTTCACAGAACTACCGAGTTCGTTATAGAGGGGTTTAACTGTATTGATGAAATGTATTCACATTTATTCCTATAAGACACAAGTGGCCCGTCTTAAAATAGGACAGTCTGCACGAAGGTCAAAAAAAAATTAATGTATGCCGTTTACTGCCCCCTAGGATTTAAATCCCCACAGACACGCCCGAAATAGATCTTAAGGCCTGCCAGTGCACTTATTGCATTGTACTATGACAAAAGACAGCGGGTGCACGTACGTATAATTAAGGATTACAAACTGTCCCGTGACAATTGCCCCGATTCACTCCTGGTATGCTTCACCGCAATACACCGCACCAAAGCATAGCAATAATTTGCTATGCTTCGGTGCATAGTACCACTGTACTATGGCGAAGATGACTTTTGGAAACCGGCATTGTGCAAAGTTTAAGCTTTGCCGCGCTTCGAAGCCTTTGGCGAGGATGATAAAGGCAGAGTCTGCAATTGTTGACAGCGGTGAATTCTTTCAATGAAAAATTCAACACCGAACATAAGGAAGCTTGGTAGCGAATGTCAAAGCCGCTAAGCCTAGTACATCGGCTTGCGAGAGCGCTGGTTTGAGGCTGCAAGATAATCAAAATTGCGGCAGTGGTGGCTTCGATTATTGCAATTTCGGACCTGCAGTCATGACAAAAAGTCCACAAAATCCAACGGCGAATTGTTTCTGCGTGTATAATTTCAGTTGTTATACACTGGACTTCTTGGATTTTCGGAGTTCTGGCAGCCCGCTGGCAGCCAGACGGCAGACGGCTAGTTATGGTCCTGATAGGAAGTCACGTGGGCTGGGAACTCAAGACAACCCGAAGCTGCTCGAAGTTTGCAAAATTGAACACCGGGACAGGGTGGCCGCGGGATAAATGTAAACATGTTACTGTATCAGCATGGTAGTGACTGGCGTGGGCGGCACACGCTCAGCGTAGTCGACCCACTTCTACGTTGCTAGCTTGAAAATATATAGTTGCATTCGGGAATATGATCACTTTTGCGAGATATCGCACGACTCGGCACAGAACGCGCACTGGACACCCGACTTTGCACAGCACAACAAACAGCGTGCGACGCAACGTGTCGAATGCCAAGACACGAAATCACACGTAAGTGATCATGAAAGTGATCGCTCGAGGATGCCTGCTTGCAGCGATCACATTGACCCCCGGTAACATTTGACAAGACACGAAAAAGCAGGTATGTCTTATACGCATAATATTTCATGCCAACATGCTTGAATTCAATCTCAGAAAGTTTGTTTCGGCTGATGGTGCTTCTTTTAATTTTGCCCCTGTGCTGAAGGAACTGGGACAGCGGCTGGCACATGAAAATGCACGCCACTTGCGACCAGCGAAAAATTTCACACAAAAAGTAGTATTGGTCTATCGTGAGAGAAATAATTAAGCTAATGTACATGTGGCCATTACTCATCTCAACCAGTGCATTCCTTTAACATCAACGGCCTATAGTTAGAACACATTGGTTTCAAGCTGCCACCCAAGCATACGACAGAGACCGCCAGAGCGAACACTGGCTAGCTGCAACGCCTTTGCTGCTAACTGCAGAAACTGCAGAAAAAGGATATATCGCCGCATATACGCGAGATATGAGAAAAGGGATACCACCAGAGAAAGATATGAACCGAAAAGGCACCGTAATGTGTGGGAATGAGCGTCTACAACTGTGCGGAACATGAAGATGCCATGCAAACATGATAGAGAGCATGGCGCACTGTTCACGGCCGGAAAGAAGTATTCCCGAGATACACACACAAACGAAAGCTTCAAATGGTTCGCCACCGCTCGTATGGCACCGAAGCAAGGCGGAACGGTGCGTTAGAACCCTAGTAAGATAATGTTAGAAGTAATGCAATCAGAAGGTGACAGCAGCCAGTTGGCTGAGCGAGGTTAAAGTGCTGAAGCGCCTGCGTTGCAATCCGTCAAGTCTCCCACAAAGATGGCAGCAAGCGCTTATCACCTCTTTTTGTCGTCAGCTAGCCAAAGAGCTTCCAGAGAGCAGCCAGACCAAAAACGTCCTGGCCGGTTCTGGCAGCCCGCGAGTAGGCAGAACTGTCCAGCCCGAGTAAAACGAACGCACAGCGGCAGTGCGTCGAGCAGTGGGCGGAGCAACCCGAGAAAAACAAGTGCGCACTGGCTGACACTGGCAGCTCGCGGGTAGCTAGAAGTAGAAAATCGAAGAGGCCCACTGGCTGTATGGAGTATGTGGTGGTGCCGAGAAGGTGTCCGAATTATCGGGCATGTCCGAAAATTCAGTTGTTGACTCTAGTACCAAACAATACTCACTGTCAAATGACATGCCTAAACATTTTATTCAGAGTGATTGCTTAGCCGGAAAAGTCTTGTAAGCGATGACGCAGTGTGCTGTCCGCTGTTATATTCACTGTGTACAGGACGAAAGCTGTTGCACTTTTGGTTCAATTTCCTGTTTGATTCCATACAGATGACAATGTAAATTATATTCGAAAACTGTTGAAAAATGTTCAGATTTTCAAGTAATGACTATTTGATTCAAGGACCGAGTTAAATAAGACAATATTTGATTCGTTATTTAAAATTTCTGAATATTTACACACTCCTAATTACTCATAAGCAGCTGCAACCAGTACTCACCAGCATATTTCATCTGAGACTGCCTCAGTGGCCTGTTTTCCCAATCTGAGCATTGTTCATCCTTGTTCAGTGGAAGGCCCAGAAGTATACGGGTCAGCTCCGACAAACCCTTGTGTCCTCTCTCTTTTGGCACCACAGGTTTCATCATGTTGGGATGATCAGATCGCAACTAAAAAAAATGGGGGGCACGTTTAAACAACTGTGCTTAGTACATAATTTCAACTTTGCAATACGCATCACCAAAACTACCTATATAGCTGCCAAATGCTAGTAGAAAGCAAAGCAACAAACCGACACAGTGACTCAGGTTCTAAGTCCTTTTAGTGTTACAAGCAGAGCACTTAAACGCACAACAAATTTGGAACAAAAACAACAAGGAATCTCTCATTAACTTATGAGCACCTGGCCAATAGCTGTTTCCCGCAGTAAAAGGATTAGCTCAGCGTCTAGTTGGTACAATCCAGGATTTACGAGTAGCATAAAAAGACCGGTCATACAAGGGTGAAATTTAAAGAAAGATTTTAAGCCCGAGGTTGAAATTCAGAAAATTCCACCCCCTTGAAACTCGAGAGAGTTCTTCTGGAGCTTACCTTCAAAGTCTCAACTCTTGCTCTAGGGTAGGCAGAGCAATAAGGTTAGTCTTATGGCATTATTGAAAAATACAGAAGCCATTGATACCCTGTTTAACAAAATCTGGGAAACTGATAATGTGCACATCTTTGCAGAAAATTAATTAAAAGATGCTTGCATAAAATTATAATAAAATGAGGTAAAGAAATGGAGCTCATATTTGAAATAAGCACTAATATTACATATATGTGCAAGCTTTCAGCACCATACCTCAAAGAATAAATATTTTAAAAATTGCTGGTCTAAGACCCAACTTCTTCCTGAAGTGTACCACATGTATTGTTTAAAATCACAGTCTTTACATTACTATACAGGTGTTTGCCCTTTATTCTATGCACATTACAATCTAAAAAAAAGTTACGATAACAAGCAGCGTTGCCTTCACGGCAACGAGTGGAACGGCAGATTTGTGGTGAGCCGTGGCAACTCTCATTGCATGGTGGTGCACATGCGTGCTTTTGTATGCCTGTGAGTTTGTGAAAGAGTACCCCGAGTTCTGTGGTCTCCCTGCGAGATACAAAATGGCATCAACTAATTGTGCCGTAAACACGTGCCAGCACTACATAAATATAGCACTACAGCTCTACTGCCAGAACCTATAATGTAACCGCTTATAGTGCCAGACCAGATATAATGCTTTCTTTTCAGACTCCCATTTATCTTTCCACAGAACTCAATGTATACGCATACCGCTTACAGTGCAGCCGCGCGAGACCAAATACCGGTTATAATATGGTTGCCGAAAGATCCTGCAGACAAGCAAGGCAGTGAGCGTGCGTCTCAACAAGGTGCGAATACCAAGGGGAAAGTGACATGGGCGTTGCAGAGGAGGAGGCGCGGAGCGAATGAGCGAAGTAGCAGAGGGGAAAAAGAAAACAAGCGGCAGCATGCTGCCTCAGCGAGTGTGCGGGGTTGCCTAGGCTAAAGAGAAGCCTTTAGCTCCGGTCGCTTATCCGTGGCACACGGTCACAAAACCATAATGCGAGAGGGATGGGAGGCCCTGCTCTCCAGCTCTGAGGCGGCGGCCCAGAGGGCTGCCACACTCCAGGCCAGCCGCAGAGCACACGCCAGCGGTGCCCCCGACTAACCTCTTCCTATTTTTTACAATAAATGTTTTCTACTGCTACACACGGTCCACACCGAAGGCGTGTGCGCATTGTTACTCTTTAGCTCTTCAGTTTTTGTGAGTAAAGTAAATACAGTCGCCAACTGATTTTTTTCAGACAGGAATGGTGTTGCAAAAATGTATTAGGCAGGCCAGAAAAAATTATTTTAAAATGAATTTCTTTTTTACAACTCCAGTACCACGGAAAAATCGGCTGAGGCCACGAGTACATTTCACGTTCACCTGTCGCGATATTCTGCATACGACCTTGACTCCACGATGCTGTCAGTTTAAACTGTGTTCTACAAATTCATCAGTTCACAATGTTGTCCACACGTGAGCTTTCGCCATTCCTACCAGTAGGCACGCATATAAACGTTTTCTATACGAATTCGCGGTAGTTGCCGGCTTATCGCACACGAACCCCACACTTTACAGGCGCTGCTGTCCGTTCAGCCTGTGCATGCTATCTCACGCCAGATCTCAGTGTGTTAGTGTACGGCACGGAGCAAGAAACTATAGGAGTGGAAACTCCACCAGTAGTGACGACCAGAAAATGTCACAAGCCTGCGGAGCCACTATCATGCTGGCAGTACCTGGCAGCCGAGAAATAAATTATCGCTGTTTTGGTTGCCAAGGCAACCGGTCGCGTGTGTTGCTCCCGTTTGGCTGCATGCCTGACAACTTCTACCAAGGCATTTTGACTGAGGGTACTCACGCGTCCCACCTGCGTCCCCCATCTTAGGCTAGCAAATTCCGAAGAACAGACACAAGAACAGTTGCTGTTTGACTTAAAGGTCCACAAATACAACGTTACGGCGTGCCCGCTGAAGCAAATGCTCGTGTTGTCTGCTTGCCATCTGCTTTAAGAGGAAGACACAGGCGCCGCCGAACAGAACGTGCCCGAGCAGCCCGCCCGGGCCCGGGCTTGCATGACGCGCCGCAAGGCGCCGCGCGCCACTGCATATGCCCCCCGTTGGCACATACTAATGTGACGTTATCTGGTCGCCCGCGCTGGTGGGAGTTTCTACTCCTAAATAATCTTCCTCCGTGGTCTACGGGTACGAGCACATATCAAGGGAAAGCTTCCCACAACATGCCACCTGCCACCGCCGCTGGCTAGGCCTAACCAGCGCGTCTCGGCAGCGGCCAAAGTTGTGATTTGGAGCAGAGTCAACAAAATGTTTCGCAATGGCTGTATGGCACTTGGAAAGCTGAGGAACCTCCTTGCCAACAAACGTGAGGACACATCCCAGTCGTACACTTCCGATTCCTGGACACACACGGCTGCTTGGTCTACATGTTCTTGTGCACAGCCTTTGGAAAATGTTTTGGTTATAGTGTGGTACCGCTTACAGTGCAGAACTCGGACTCTGGCGACACGAGTTATAAGTGGTCTATGCAGTACTGGCATATCCTACCACTTCCCACCAATTCTGCTGCAGGATCGCTATTGCTCACACCTATCACTGTTTCCAGCATCTTTCAGTGCCCTGACTTTAAACACAACTACAAAACCAAAAATTAAAATTTTTTTTCTCATGTAACCACTGTAGAATTCGACACTGACCAGTAAAGCTTTACCATAAAATTGGCTGTCAGTTCCTACATGAAATAAAAAAAAAAAGCCTTATACAGCTCTGGCATTAGGTCAAATGAACAGAAGTACATTACAGCGTTTTAAGAAAAAAAGTATTTCTTTTCTTGAAACCAACAAGCATCAATTGAAGACACTTTTATGAAGCATGTTACATTACATTTACCACCCAACACAGTGATGGTACACAGTAGGGTCACTAGGATCAGTGGCACCTGGGGCAGTGGCCCACCTTAACACCCCACCTTCTTATTTCAAGCAAGGAAGCACACTTTTATCCTCATGGCTTGCTTCAGCATGGAGTTACTATCCGTTAGCACAGTCGACCCTGGTGGGGAAGTATTTTTACAGCATCCCACGAAACACAAAACCTCTTAATAGTGTCTTGAAACGGCTACAAACATCTATAGACGTCTTGGTCTGCGACAAGACCACAAATAGAATTTCTTCTAAACATGACCTAAGCGCCTGAAATATGCTAGTATACATTCTATCTGCGGTAACAACTCACTACTAGTGTTACCAAAGTATTTTGTTAAACGCATTCAGAATGTCTAACTCAAGAACATTTTTAGATGTTTTTGTCTAAAAGTGCATACAATGCCAAACGGAATGTTAAGTTTACGGTTACCGTCGGCGATAACGAACAAAAGACGCCACAGATAAACGAACTCATAAGAAGCAACATAACAAAGCTCGCTTCATTGTTGAATACTTCCACAGCGGAACTTCAACGATCAAAGGGTTATTATTGTTTACAACCCAACGCGCACACGACGCCTAAAAACCATTATTTCATGCTCGCGCAGCATGCAGGGGCTGACCGCAGGAGTGAAACGCTGGTGTCAAAGTAATAGCATCACAGTGATTGTGATCGCAGCGGTGTCACAGAGCAGCCACCACGGTGCGATCGCTTTGGCGAACAGGCTCTAAATTTGTCCGACATCCCATTCGATGCTGCCAACACTGGGAGTTGCTGACGTACGCATTGTCTCGTTCAGGGGTTCGTACGTTGTGCTAATTGTGTGCCATTCTAAGCTGTTCTATACATTTATTTGATATCAGGTGGAGTCATTTGGCTATGCCGACGCTGTTTGCCATGTGTTTTGCATCAGTGCTTTGTGACGTCGACTGTATTGTGCGTTTTCGCCGACGGCTTACTACCACAATGGCGGGATCTGCGTTGGCCGCCTTCGTTCTCGATGCACCTTTGTACGTTGCACGTTTGGATAGAACTTTTTCCGGTAAGTGAAATACTTTGCACTTTGTTTCACGTCAACAATGTCTGAATTTTTTTAGGTGTTAACCGCGACAATTATATATGGTTGGGCTCTTCTGCATTGCCGGTTTTTGTCAGCTTTATTTTTATACAAGGGTTCTGCTTGTTTATAGTCTTTATGGTTAACGTAGCATGAAACAACCAAAGGGAGTGCATTCAGAGAGCACGCTGCCCATAATCTTGAGCCAGACTGTGCTCGGCCTATCTTGTGTCCTTTGTTCTTGCATGGGTACGTCTCAGCGTTGCGTGCGCGCGCGCGCATGTGTCACTATACAGCTTGTAACGTTCCCACTGCAATGCTTACTTGTTTTATACAATGTCAAATGTAGTCGGCTGCTGATATAAAAAGTGCACTGGTGCTTTGTTAAAAATAAGCTGCTAAACTTGTAGCCTAGTACGTGCTTCATCTGGTAGTGCAATTACGACTGCTTGTCGTTTATTAATGAATAACTGTGGTTCACCTTATTTGCAATTGCATAACTGTCTTTCAACTGACCTGATGTTATCTTATTTTGTTCTTTTCACTGTATAGACGGCTGGACATCTTGTCTCTTGGCGCTAGCTGAATGGCGGGACCTCATCATTATGATCAGTGTAAGCCAATGCACTTTACGCTCTCTGATCTTCACAGTGCTTTGTATATGGGTTAAGACCAAGGAGCACTTCACGGTAAAATATGTAGCATTTAGCAAACGGGCATTTTTTGATTAATTTTTTGCACTGGACCCTAATTCTCAGTTTCTCAGCACCAGTGTACAGTTTACTTCTACTACTACTTAGTTTCCTTATGCCTTCCAAAACTTAACTGTAGGTAGTCAATACTATGCAAGAACTCGCAAATTAACTCTGTTGTGTCATCATTCACCAGTATTTCATACATGAGTGAAATTTTGCTACAACAGTGTACGTCGCACATTGCTTCCCCAATGCGCAAATGTGTTCAAGCCATTATGTGATGAGTTCTGTATTCTAAAAGGTTTTCTGCGTGATTTAGTTTTACAGGAATTTACTGTACAGCATCAGCAAGGAGTCTAATTTCAGATCTTTGTGTGTTCTGCAGGATGTATGCTTTGCTGCTTGGATTGATAAAACATGGGCCGAGGCTTCCATACAAGAACGAACTTCAATTTGGCTCTACCACCATCAGCACTTGGCTGGCGCCTGCCGAATGAATCATCGCAGGTAGTTTGTGCAGACTGTTATTCAACCTTACTCTGAGGGGATCGCACAATGATGTGTGATGCTGCATGTGTCTGATTGTCATATAGTATACGTGTAGAACAGGCATGATGCTGCAGGTTCCAGCACTGTGCAGAGCTGCTTTGCAAAAATTTGTCATAAAAATTTTACCCGTGTTGTTTTTTGTCATCTAGAGGTGTTATCAGAATTTAGCAACTTACTATTCTTGGCCCTCTCACTAGGCTGCCACGTTTCACCTTTCGCTAGGTGTACCATTACTTGAATACAGTTTTTCGTGTGTAGTAGCCTATCAACTGCAAGTCAATGCGGATGCTCAGAATTACCTGAGGCTATAGATGCACTGATGAACCTGCAACATCAACAAATCACTTTGCACTTTCTGGTGCAACCAGTACGTTAAGCCTTTTAAGACAGGTGACAATGTTCTCATTTGATCACATGGTGAGATACAGTAGAACCTTGTTCATACGTTTTCAAAAAATACGCAAAAAATAAACGTACGATCCGGGAAAACGTACGATCCGAATCCAGTAAAAATTGAGCTGACAAGCCCATATTGAGGTGCAAGGGCAGAAAACATTTATTTCTTGCGAAACATAGTCGAATCTCGTTAAATCGAACGGACGCTGTGGTCCCGTCAAAGTTATGTGTATTCCAATGGGCGAGAACGCTCGGTAATTCGAACACGAAAGCATTTGCGGCGGTTAATTCCAACATAACCACGCACCGACAATGCTCTCAGCAGCACGCCAAATCACGTGGTGGCGCCTCCGACCGGCATTGCTCCTACACCACCATTAAGCAAAAGCTTAGGAGAGACCCCTCAACGCTGTGCGGAGAAATAAAAAGAAAAAATACCGCGGTGAAAATTACCCTCTCTGTAATGGCAAGGTCGCCGTTTCTGAGTCGCGCCGGAACACGCATGTACGTGCCGACGTCTCAGCCAACGCTGCGGCTGCGGCGCAGAAGGAAGGAACGCGGAGGCCTAGTCCGGTTAATGAAACTGCCCACGCTGGCCAACGCTCGCTTCAACGGAAGAAAACTAAACTTCGGGGGAGCGGGCTAAGCTGGCACCGGGCCGGCAGGAGCGGCGGTGCCGACACGGCGGCGGGTGCACACGGAGACAATTGAAGGTGAGGGAGCTACGAGGGAGTCGCGAGTGAGGGCGAGGGGAGCCACCGAAGCGACGGGGTTTCCGAGGCTAAATGCGCTTCCCTGCCGCTCTCCTCCCTCACCTTCGAGGAACCCGCGCGCGTCGCCGTGCCGGCGCCGCTCGCTCCCTGAAGTTTCGTTCACTGCCGTTATCGGGATGCGAGAGAGAGAGAGAGAGAGAGAGAGATTGTGGTTATGAAGAGGAAGAGGCGCTACTGGGATGCGAGCGTTGGCCGCCGTGGGCAGTTTTGTGGTCCTCGCTCGCTATGTGCTTGCGCACCACGATAATTCACGACTCGCACCGTTCGTACGTAGCGCTATGGTGCACAAATACATCAAAAATAAGTCCTTTTAATTCGAACAAATTTTCGGGCCCCTTCGAGTTCGAATTATCGAGATTAGGCTGCATTTTCTGCTGGTGTGTCACACCCTTGGACAGGAACAGTTCCTTTTGCACACATTGCAGACCCTTGTCCGCATTTTCATTGTCATTCGTGCGAAAGAAGCTTTGTAATGCTTCCAGGCCCTCAAGGGCTTCGGCGAAGGTAGCCGGTGATGCCACGCGCATGGCGTCCGCCTGTTTTCGCTGTTTAGTAGTTCGTGTTGAAGCGAGGGGCGAGGTAGCGCAAAGGTCAATTCGCTCGCTGCTGCTGCCGCACTTCGTCACTTCGGGCAAACAAGCAATGCAGAGAAGTCGCGGAGGGGGGGGGGGGGGGATTGAGCACTACAGAGAAGCCGCGCGACGGCCGTCTGCCATTTAGCGCTTCACAAGCACATGAGAGCGGCCTTTTTGCACACCTGAATGTTAATTTTTCGCTGCAGAACGTATCATACGACCGCAGTTTGCTGCAATGCTGAATGTTGCTGCCGAATAACCGTATTTTCCAGGAACGTATTAACATGTTCCTCTATGGGGTTATGTTTATTTTTCGCGATTGCGAACGTAGGAGCTGGGTAATCGTATTAAGCGGGAACGTATCAGCGAGGTTCTACTGTACTTTCAATTTTGTATGAGGTATCATCCAAGGTGACGCGTTATTGGTTTGAAGTATTGCCCTACGCCATTTAGGGTCTGATGAAAATATATCAAGTGATTGACCCAACGCCAGAAGCATTGCATTGCGATACTGTATCACCAGTCCTTTGTGTGCTGCCTGCTTAACCTGTACTATGTTATGTTGAAGTATGAAATAAAGGAGACAACTAGACAGTGCAAAATGCTAAACTTGCTCTTGGTTTAATATAAAATGAAATTTAAGTTTTTAATTAAGATAGCAGATCATTTACCAGCATAATGGTTAACTGTTTAAACTTATCTTTTGCAGAGAGGCTCTCAGACTTGTTTAACAAGTTGATAGAGGCCTTTTTAGCCACAAAACACTATATATTAATTTGAAGGCACTTCTCCGTCCGACTCTGCTCTGCATTTTAATAACTATAGACAGGAAATATACTAGTAATTTTAAGCATTATCGCATACATACCTTAACAGCCCAGTACTTTAGGACAATGGAGGGCTTAAATTTATTTTTAATGTTAGTCAAACTTCTTGCTTGGCACAAATTGCTAATTCAAGTTCCAATTTGCACATTATCATTTCCTTTTTTTTTTTCCTCGTCTGTGCAGGTTTTGCTTGCTTGTGTCTACAAGAACCTTCACGTGTGACCTGCGACAAAAAGCATTTGTGGGCAGCCAGTGCTCTCCTACAAAGACTGGCCTGCTCTGGCTGCGGCAGCAATCATCTGCAAGATCTATGCATGGCCATCTTTGCTGCTATTTGTCACTCTTGTTAATTACAAGTTTGACTGTGTCACATGGTGTGAAGTAGATTTCTTGCAGCATTTTAGCTTGCAGTCATGTTCTATGCACTGCACCGCATGAAAAGCTCATTGTACAGTGTGAGCAAAAAAAATAACAGCTTATTCTAATTTATCTTTCAGTTCTGGTAACATGCAATATGCAAGGAATTCACTAAAGGATGGTATGCTGAAGAACTGGTCATTATTCCTGCATGATGCTCTGCAAGCACATGGCGATCCTTAACAAGGGGCACCCACAAACTAAGTTGCAATTTACTTTTAAACGAGGCACGGACATCAGAAGAAAATATTTGTATTGTCGAATAGAGTCGTACACAGAGTGCTTTTCCAGATGTGAACCATTCTTTATTTTCAAGAATTCATTGTAGCACAACATTCTGTTTCGTATACTTGTGTAATGCTATTCTGCCGGCTGTAACTGATACCAGGATGTCATCTCTGCCTGAACAGCAGCATCACTCATCACTAACAAAAATGTTTCCCTGCTATAAACTATTTCAGTCTGCAGGAGACCCAGCAGGGCAAAGTTATGTCGACAGTGATGTGTTTCATGCAGACACGACATCCTTGTTTCAGTCAAAGGTGTCGCATTGGCATGACATCGGCATACAATACAGATCTTGTTTTATAGAAAAAATAATTGTGACCGGCGGCATTCAATTGATTGGTCTAAGCAAAATGCACTAGTAAAAAAATCGGGATGTGCTACACTATTCCCATAGTTCACACCTGGAAAAACGTGTGCATTACTCTATCCGACAATATAAATAATTTTTTTCTGATGTCCATGCCTCATTTAAAATAAATTGTAACTGTGGACAAACCTCGTGTTAATGTAGCCGCTGCCACAAAATTTTGAGGGAATGTCTAATGAAAGTCTTCAGTTGTTCTTGTCAAGATGTCCGTTAGCCAACTTTTAGCGTAACGTTAGCAGGGCTTACTGAAGTACTTTTAGACGTCCACGGCTACAAAAATGTCTTGATCAAGACAGCTACTAGACTTTTGAATTATCCATTCAAGACATCTTTTAGACATCAAATAGCTGCTTCCGTGTTTCGTGGGCAGTTACAATATGCACTAGGCGGGTGTATCTGCGACACAATATTGGATGTACTTCTCAGGGGTGACGTGTCTAATGTAAATTTCATTTTAACTCCACATTCTAAGGCACCCGAAGTCATTAAGCTTTGCTAAGAGCACCCTCCTACAAACTTCCATTCTTTTTCCTTTTTCTGTAGACAGTGCATAGTGCCACTGTTGCACTCAGCAAAAGGCACCCAGCACCTTTTTGCTTCTTTGACGAGTAATTCTTTGCCCTTTCTACCCCCCTTGAATGCTTGAACAACATTGGTTGCAAAATGGCTCAGCACTGAATATTCTTGAAACTCATTGGATACAAAATGGCTAAGCACTGGATATTCTTGAAACACGGATACAGAATGGCTGAGCACTGGATATTCTTGGAACACGTTGGATACAGAATGGCTGAGCACTGGATGTTCTTGAAACACGTTGGATACAGAATGGCTGAGCACTGGACATTCTTGAAACACTGGATACAGGATGGCTGTGCACTGGCTCTATGCTTGAACTACATTGGATTCTACAATGGCAAACTGTACAGCCAATCTTGGCTCGAACAATGGGTGGACCTTGGATCGGGTTGCACTTTGCCATGATGCCAGGATTGGGCCAAAATTCGTACCAATTTCTGCGAGCATTGGACCATGCTTGGCCCAGTGGTGTCGTGCTGCCTGGGTATAGTCAAGCTAGAACTATATAGTGCTAGCTTGCTACGATTTACCGTGCTACACTTTTTATCTTAAATGGGTTTAGAGATGACAAACCGACCATTTCCCATTTCACTGCCCATTTCACTGCCCAGCTGAACCCCCATCAGAGCACCCTACAACCAGAGCAATCCACCCCTCCACCTCTACTGATGCCACTTGTGGTAAAAATATTGTGCACTGCATGAGCTGAAATCTGCGCATCCTCACCTTTTCCACGAAGCTGCACAAGTCCACAACATTTTGAATCTTTGCTTCTGGGCACTTGATGGTCTCAGACAGCAACTTCAGATCTTCAGCAATGCCAAAACCTAAAGGCAAAGGTTGAGAAGCTTTAGAAACCATTGGAAAGTGAAGGCACTACACTGGTTCACATCTGATGAGATGTCTTTAAAAGCCTACCTAGCTTCAGTATTTCATTCGATGACAATACATCTGTGTACAGTTGGGCCCACTGTGCCTCCGACAGGGTGTTAGACAACTTCAGCATATCCAAGACATACACACCGTCCCACACTGCCAGCTGGACCAAGGACAGCCTATAGAGTGCCATAAGAGTCAGCAAGCTTATTCACATCACAAATAAGCAGTGAAAAAAATGTCTGCGAATTAACAAAGCTTCACAATAATACCATGCAACATATTACAAGGTTACAGAAGTGAAAAAAAGTCTGCAAACTAAAAAAGCTTCGCAATAATCCCATGCAACATATGACAAGGTTACAGAAGGCAGTGCAGTGCTATTTCAAGTTTCAATGCAACTAAAGAATATAGCTACTGCCTTCAATTTCAATCGAGATTTCCAAAGCATCACAATAAAGTGTTTTAGCCAGCTCATACACACAAACCAATACAGTTATATCCCGATATGACAAAGTCCGTAAAACTAGGCACTTCGTTATACTGAAATAAGACTTTTATGCAAGTACAGTCGCCGACGGATTTTTCTCTAAAATATTACGAATTATCGGGCCCTTGGAAAAAAAACAAATTTCAATTGAAAAAAACATTTCATTTTGTGATTTGTGATAGTATCGCCCACAGTGGGACGACGCTATCATGAAAATTCGGGCAGAAGGGCTGCGAACGCTGTCTGCCTCACTTCAATGCACCTCCAAAACTCGAGATCATGGGACCTCCAGCACTAAACGCACGGGAAGAGAGCGCACATGGAGCCACTGACCTCCAAGATAGGGCGCGTGGGCCACATATGCGTTAAGCCGCACCGACAGCCATGTGCAGCCACGGCTGGGCTAGAGGTCGAGACACGTGCTTACCTGTCTCCAGCTTGCCCCTCTTAGAGCGCACATGATCACGTTACCGTGCTCCCCTTTGCTCCCGTGGCAACATGGCAGACGTCGCCACCATCCCTTTTAGGCTTACACATGCACGCTTTCCATCGCACCCTTATCACACGACGCGATAGGATATTATTCGCAACTCCAGAATCCATTACTTAAGCTCCCAGCACTGTCCAAATAAACAAAGATGGCTACAACATGCAGTGTCATGGCGGCACTTTCGCTTGGAGCTGTACTCAATTTTCTCGAAGTTTCTCGATTGTAGGGTTGAATTGAGATGTCTGTCGAAGCCGAAAGGGTCCTTGCTGCCAATAACCTTATATTTATCAGTATCAAGGATTTCAGCAATGTAACTGCGGAAATAGTTGCACTTTGTGTGCAAAAATTCAGACTTGCTCAGCGAGCCATGTCAGATGTTTTTTTAAAGACAGCCTTTCAAGCGGGCCGGAGGTGTAAGAGGGCAAGTGTGTGCATACTGGGGCTCTCCGAAAGGTGCAAGCATTTGGGCATTGCTCCACAGCTACAGGTAACATACTTGAGTGTTTTCGACCTTCATAGGCAACTCCTCATTGCGACTTGTGTAGCAGTATATCACATAGATGTTACTACGTTACTGCCTATATATTGTGGAATGCTGTTATCCTTTCAGAAGCTAAATATGCATAGTGTGCACTGACAGAAAGAGGTTAAAAACTAAAGTTACCTGGTCAGTGTCTCTTGGGATAAAAGCAAATGAGAGTTCCGTTTACAAGTCGGGGTGCACTTTTCTCTTTCATTCGCTGATCCATGCGATAAGGCCGTCTGCATCCGATGACTGGCACTTTCCGTGTTCGAAGTATGCAGTGTTTGAAGTAGGGCACAGGCTTGGGAACCCAGCAGACAACCGCTACCCATAGGGTGTCTCAAACCCCAGTGAAACAATCAATCAGCCCAAGCTGAGTTTCCCCCAACAGGTTTCCGAAATTTAGCGATGGTTTATTTCAAACAAAGTCATTTGTACGAGCATAAATGCATGAGTTGGAAACCAACTGAACCAGTTGTAATAAAATTTAGCTGTGGGAACTGTGTTAGAAGGTAAACTAGCGACATTGTGCGCAGGTCGAATGTGCCAAAGCTGGAACGAGCGCTATTTGCAGTTGCTCCTCAATTTCTTGGGAGCACATAAACTGACAACTTGCTGTGCTGAATGAGATAACAGCATCTTCAAAACAATGTGTTCACTCATGGCATAACGTGTCATGATCTACTTTAGACCGAGCTTCCTAGCTAGTTATCGTTGACTAGTACTGTGTGTCTGCGGACAAAAGTACAGTTAAACCTCGATTAACAGAGTTGGTAAAATCGACAATTAACTTCGTTATAGAGAAATTCGACAATTTACACAAATAACTACCATCACCGATATATTTTTCTTTCACGGAAGGGGCTGAATGAGCATGAGAAAAAATTGCGGAACCCATCTCACGATGACTCAACGTTAATGCATTTAGCATTGAATCAATATAGCGACACAACATACTGCCACCATTCAAAAATTAGTTATGTATGAGGCGTGCACTACAGTGGGATTCCTCTTTCCCTCTTCCCTAAGAACACTTGATGCCATCTAGCACTGGCGCCACAAAGTCTGCACGTGGCCTCCGAAATGCATGGTGCACCATTGCGTGCAAACATTGAAAATGAATCACGTGGCAACCATGCTCCTCTTTTACTTCTTTCTGGACACACTGCGGCATCTAATGGCACTGCCAAAAAGTCCACGCGTGGCCTCCAAGACGAGAAGCGTGGCGCACCGTTGCCTGAGATCGACGAGAATTTTTCCCTCGCTTGCCGCACACTCCGTGGCACATAGTGACCCAAGTTAGCGAGAGGTTTACTGAAGAGCAGCACATACCCAGTGCATTCATGGGGCAGCTTGCTAAATCATTGGCGTGAAGCATTCATTGAAAAGTGGCACACACCCAGTGCTTTTATGGCGCAGCCTGCTAATGCGTCTGGTTGCTGCCCTTGAAGAGCCCTTGTGATGAGAGTTCGATTCCACTCAGTATCGGAGAAATCTAAAGGATCGTTTTCGTCATTGTAAAGCGGCATATTCCCAGTTGGCGTCCAAAGGCATTGACTGAAGAGCAGGACACACTTACTGGCCCATACCCAGTGACTCAAGTTGGTATCAAAGAGGTTCATTGAAAACGATATCAGACCGAGTAGGCGTCAAAACATTTTCTTCGAACAGCGGTACCTACCCAGTCCCACATCTACCGTGACCCATTTCAGCATGAAATAGGTTCATTGAAGAGCAGCACATATGTACACATTGCCACACACTCAGTATATCAAGTTCGTCCAATGGTTGGTTTCGAACCCTTTTACCTCAGCACAGCAGCCCAACTCGCTACCCATTCAACTATCGGCAGCCCGACTCGCTACCCATTCAACTATCAACTACCCGATGACCCAAGTAGGCGGGAGAACGGTTAGATACAAATGTACAAACACAGATAGGTGGCCCCTGGAAAGTGCAAGAAGTATCCTAAGAATGCTAATGCATTAAAAAATTTTTTTTGTTGAATTTGAGAGTTGGCGACGAAAGATAAAGTTTTATTCCATGTTGACGGTACCTTCACAGTATGAAGCGAATCGGCCTCGCTTCTACGTCCACTCTGCCCCCACGGCTGATAGTGTAGCCCACAATGGGACAACCCTATCATGAAAAGTGCTGGCAGCGGGGAGCGAATGCCTCGTCCACACCTCTCACATCAATGTCTCTCTAAAATTCGGAGATTAAACAACCTCGGAGATTACCAAACATGCACGAAAACGGCACACATGATGCCACGTCGTATCAGCACACCCACTCTTTGCACAGGCGCCATAATACCTCTAAAAATGGGCACACGGGATGCATATGCGCTGAACTGTGCTGACGGCTATGCACAGCCACAGCTGTGCTAGCAAATGGGGACGCATGCCAACCTGCCCCACTGCCTCCCCCCATCCCTCTCAAACGCTTGACCGCATTACTGCGAGCTTGCACCCCTTTGCCCTTGCGCACAGGAAGACGGCGCTCATCAAGACACCATCCTTCTCAGCTCACCCTCACTCGCGTTCACTTGCACCCAAAGCATGCAGCGCATGGAGCGCGATAGGATTTTATCGCACTTGGACCTTACACGGAACATGATGCTGCTCCACTTTGGCGGTCGCTCCTGGTTGCGTGGCGCACGATTTGAGAGGTGCATGTGCAAGCAGCCACTTGTAATTCAACCATTTAACCGCCTGCGCCTGCTGAAGTTTCCTTTTATTTCCTCAGTATTCCTTTGCGGTGGTAGTAAACCTTTCTTATATTGACATCGTGTAAAAACACTTATATTGAGATTCTAAATATATGGTACTATTATATAAACAAGATATAAAAAGTTATATATTTCCTTACAAAGAGAATTGCGTTATATTGAAGTTCATTATACAGAGGTTTAAGTGCACATCAGCGAGAATATTCCAGCTGCTTAAAACATTAACACAAAGGGTCAGGCACTAAGCTAAAAAACAAAAAAAACAAATTAGGCTTAAGCGTACATCACTAATTTATTAAAGCGCCTGCCTGAACAAAAGTACACTTCGAAATTTGAAACGCCCGCACGATAAGAAAGCAATGGTCTACTCGCCGGGAAGAAAGAAGTCGTTCCAAGTGAAGTGTTTCAAACAAACCAGCATAGTGTCAGTCACATTTCCCCAATGCGCAAGTTTCTTATCCATGTCGCTCTCCGATGCGCGTCGTCTGCTTCTTTCGGGAAACTATGAAATGATACACTGCTGTCTTTCCACCACGATGACATGCATAAATGCATGGTACACAGCGAAATAGTTAACCGCTTTTTTTTTTTTTCTTTTTTCAGGCTTGTACGTAGTGGCATCACAATGATTCGAGAACTACAAGGCAAATTTTCAGCATGCCATAGTAGGAGAACCTGTCTAGCTTCAAGCCTGAACCTGGACCGGCTAGTTCTCAGTGCAGCCACTGGGTGGCAAGCGATAATTTGAATCCTAGAGTTTTACGTGCCAAAACCCCATTTGATTATGAGGCACGCCATAGTGGGGGACTGCGGATTAATTTTTACTATCAGGGGATCTTTTAACGTGCCCCAATGCATAGTACACGGTGTTCTTGCATTGCGCCCCCATCGAAATGCGGCCGCCGCAGCCGGGATTGGATCCCGCTACCTCATACTTAGCAGCGCAACACCTTAGACACTAAGCCACCACATGCGGGTAACAAGCAATAACGTAGTCGCGAGCAGCACTTGAACTTTATACGGAATAAGACAAGAGGGTTTTGCTGCTACGCTGGTCCACTTTCGCAGCTGCTCTGTCATGTGACAAGCGATTTGAGCGGTGCGTTCGCAAGTAGCCACAGGTAAATCCATTAGCATTCGTGGCAGTTTCGATTATTATTACATTTCCATTTATTATTACACTTATTACTGCATGCTTTTAACAGGCGAAATCTCAAACGCGCAGCTGTTCCATGCTGCATGCATCGTGAACTGAGCGTGATGTTTCACTGTGACAGTATCACTTTCTGGCGTGTTCACAAGCTCCATTTAGGTTCAGTTTCCCGTGTCTTAAAACACTATGCAATATAGGAAAACAACAAAGCACGTCTCGGGCCGCTCGGGCCTCACCAGCTCAACGCGCATCAGCGTCTCGTCTCATGCGGCAACAATCCGTGCAACACTTCGCATTACATGGATGCCAACTACAGTTAAGTCTGCAAAGTTTTTAGTGATTTATGGTGGTATGTTTTCCGGGTTAATCATTTCTTCTCGTGTTTTTTTCCTAAATGTATGAACGAGGTTCTACTGTACTTCATTATATTGAGGTTTAACTATTACGCTAGTAGAGCATGCAAGAATCAAGCAAGATCGAGTTCCCCCAGGCTAAAACCTCTAACTGCAAAGGTGAACCCCTACTTCATAGTACTGATAAAAACATGGACTAGCTTCTGAGTTCCCATTTTCATTTTGGAAGAGAGCAAAGGTGGATAAGCCACGTCCTTGCAAAATTTACTAGCAGAATCTGCAAAATCGGAATCTTTCACAGCAGATTTCACATAAAGCCAAAACCCAATTCACCGGACACTTATCAAGAAATATGTTGATGGGACAAACCTCGAAGGTGTCAGTCCCATTGTTGGCTTCCACTCTGCATCAATGCCAACAACATCATAGTCCTGCAAAAGATATGGCACATTAGGGCTCAGCTGAGCATGTCCAACAAAACCTAAGAGGAGAAGTTTACCTTGATAACTTCAATGCAACTTTCAAGGCCATCAGCAGTATCCACCATGTGCACATCGCAAAGATCAAGTCTCAATGGCAAGTATTTGGTGGGGTCATCTTTCTCATAACTCAAGTTCCAAGACCTGAGCAATTCCTGCACCCTATGAGGGAAAACACAAGGAGCAGCGATAACATGCATCAACAAGAGTATGACTAAGGCAATCTGGTGATGCAGTCGCAGCACCTGCAAGTCAAACCCACGGCCCCATGCTCGGCAATGTAATGATATGGCCACTCAACCACCACGGCAGCTCCATAGGGCATGATGCCAAATGTGACAAGAACAAGTGATGGAAAGGGTGAACAGCAGTTCCATGCTTATTTGATAGCCACCATCCAGAGATACACACACGCTTTTGAATTGTCTCGGACAATAACTTGCGATGTACTTGTAACCACAGAACAGAGAGCCAAGATTATGACATACAAATTCAGTAAAACAAAATGTTGCCATCATGAGTCCTTTACTTCAATCTAAGACAAACTTTCACAGCAGTATGTTGTAGACAAATTTGCAAATATATGCAGGATTTGCTTGAACAAATCCAGAAACATCAATGCTTTCATTATTGGGTTATTACACACTGTCTTTGTAAAACTCTGGTTTTAGAGTTGGGATTTCATAGCTTTTAAAGCACGCCATTTATAAGTCATGTTGACTTATAGATTGGGCAACTGCCAACTAGCATTAATGTAATACGCAAATATATCTAAGCTTTCAATTCCAGTGATTAGTACCAGAAAATAGTGGATGTTTTCCAATTCCAACGTTTTTAAAAAAGAAACTACTAATTGTTTAATGGGCAAAAGACCAAAGAAAAAAACGGCGGGAAAAGAAAACCATAAGTGCGCGGGATAGTTCACTCTAGGGAAACAATGGTATTCAAGGGGGATACAACTTGGATTTCTTGGGAGTAAAAAAAAGCGGCCGATAGAGCATGTTAAGCCATTCGTATCTAATCTACGCTGCTGCTAGTGTGTGGTGGGCAATACAATGCATTTGTGGACAATGGTAGAGCAGCCATCTCGCAGTCATAGAGTTCTTGATTTGAACCCAGCTAATGAGAATTGTTCTAAAAACTTGACATTGCTGTGACGTTCACATGTGATGTTAAATGACATGCTAATAGTAGCTGAATTTACAAAAGTTACAAAAACCTGCATTGCATCTGGTTCTGCTCTATAGATGATTATGTTAAAAAGTTCTCTGAACTATATAACATGTACATATATGGTTTACCTTTGTACTGTAGTCAAACTGTTATAAAAGCATGATTATTCAGAATTTGTTTGATATCCAATTATTTCGATATATCCAAACCCACTTATAATGAATTTCAGAACCTAGTTCGTTATACGGGATATCGTGAAGTCATGTGACTATGCACTAATCAAAGTAATGCCATGCCACGAACTATGCATAATCTGCTCCGAAAGCAATTTATTGTCGAGCAATCTGCATGTAGGTGGCTATCTTAGTTTGCACCGTGTGCCTAGTGACATTAATTGCATTCTCAACACGTGAAATAATGTGAAACAACTCAAGTTCGCTTCCTTGGATATCAGCACAGTAGCGGCACAGCACACCTGTCACGGAAAGTGCTTCAGCAAAAGTTGGGCAAGGACAATCATGTTCTAGCGGCGGCAGCTCCTCCACATCACATCAATGATTTCCGCATCCAGTGGGTTGGCCGTCACTGCTACCACGTCGTCAACCATGACGATATCTTCAAAGCAGACTTCTTGGCACACAGCGTCAGGAACGCGGGCAAGTTCCTCCCAAAGACACACAACACTAAATGACTTACAAACAAAGAAAGTATTGAGGATAAAAAAAAAGGAGTGCGGTTGTTGTGGTGCACAGCCGACATCACATCATCCTCCTCCTCTGCTCTCCCACGCTCGTTCTGTCCAGTTTCTCCATGTTTCACCTGGATGCGATAGGCTTGCAGATGCAAACACATATCTTGGTCACATGGTGAGCAGTTGCCGAATACATAGGGAGTGCTGCATTGCAGCAGGGCGAAGGCGCCAAACGGTTGCTCAGCTGGATCCTCTCCACTCTCTCCTTTGGCACTCTCGGAAAAATTTTTTCGTTCTCAGCCGCTGGCGTGGCGACGTGGCCCCGGTGGTGCACATGGGTGCTCAACGATCGCATGCACTAAGTTCAATACTACAGTAAAACCTCGTTACAAGAGACACTCGAAGGACCTGGGAAACATGTCTCTTGTAACCAAGTTCTCTTCAAACCAAAAATTTTAAAAACACCGGAGAGTTGGACTAGATCACTTTATTATATGTTAGCATCAAAGTGTGTTTTAACACATCTACAGGAAATTGCTCAGTATGGCTTAAAAAAGTAATTCATAGTAGTTTGTTTTTTAGTGATTGCAGATTGTATTGGCTTCCTTCCCAACTTCTGGAGGTAAAGCACTTCACTTTGCAAACCTTCCTGTTGCTCACTTTATCTTTGAAGTGCTCTTAGATGTTCGTCAGCCTCAACTGCCAACGCTTTCTGCCCTAATGACAGAAAGTATACTAACAGAATGTTCAGTGCAATTTGCAGTCGCAACCTTGCGAGAAATGACATTCAGCTGCGGAACGGAAAAGAATCGGGCCAAGGGAATGAAAAGTGCAGCGCATGTCGGTTGGTACGACGTCGGCCACGTTGCGCAAGCGTGTCTGGGCTGTGTCTTCTAAATAGTGAATAATTTACTCTAGGGACCTAAAACAGTTGACCTTAGTAACAGAGTGTCTCTTGTAACCATGTCTCTTGTATGTGATGTTAAGATGGCGAACATCGGAAAACCAACCAAACCATTTTCAAATGTCTCTTATAACGAGATTTTACTGTATATCCAATGTGCAGTTAGTTATAGAAAATACATTTCACACGAATAATGCTAAGACAGATTCGAGTGTTCTATATGAAGCATAATTCGCTCTCAAAGTTCGTTATAAACGGGCTTGACTATCTGCAATTCAGTTGTGCAGAAATTTACAAGAGTTAAATGAAGGGGAAAAACTCATCCAGCCAAAGGAACTCAAAGGGTTTCTTAGAAAGCTTTGCAGCTAGGTCCCAAGATCCAATCCCAGGACTGATACACCTTTCCAGAGAAGTCTCCGACTTGTTAGCTCAGATGGCACAGCAAATCCCCCAAAGCTAGTTCTGGGTTCGATACGCCAGCTAGGACAAATTTTTCAGTTGCAAAGCTTTCTTCTTGGGAAACCGGTACGAATATCCATTTAGCTTTGCAGTACTTTCAAGTGGGTGAAAAATATTTCCTTTATCTTTCTATATTATGTTTCACATGCAACTGCAATTTCACATGGCAATCTCCAGGCCATCTCAGACATTATTGTTGGTATTCAGCAACTTGATCTTGTTTCAACACAATGACAATGCACTAACTAGATGAGAGCAAATGAAATGCACGGGATGACACAAAATAGCAACACAAAAACAATGAATTTGGGGAAACTAACTTTTGTTGTCCGTACTGCACCCTGAAGGTTCTCAGGTAGCGTGGCCATTGATGCTCAGGTAGACCCAGCTTCAGTGCAAAGCTGAGAGCGTTCTCATAGTCCCTCACCCACATCAATTCATTCAGGAGATCTTGCTTCAATGTGATATTATTCCCAACGGCCTCCTGCAGCAAAGAAATGCAAAAATTTTCTGCCATTTCATTTGCAAATGCAACAATAGCCAGCAAGCTCATGCAATTAAAGGGGCCCTGCAACAGCTACTGAACATAGTAAATAACAGCCGCACTATGCTGGTAAAGATTGACATACAAAAATGATCTGAAACCAACAAAGAGTGCAACACAGCAAGAATAGTTTCCCACGTTAATTTTATACAAGTAAGAGCATGGCAAGCTTTTTAAAGAACTCATAAAAAAACCAAGGACAAATTAGTACTTTCAGAAATTTTTTGTAATATTTGTACATATTATAGGCATACTGCACTCTAATTGTCTACCTTTCTGACAAAAAAAAAAATCATTACTACGATAGGATAAGTAGAACCAGAGATATAGTCAGTTCAAAACTGACACCATCAGAAAAGCCGTTTCGTTTCACGGCATAATCATGGTGATTAAGGCAAAGGCTAAATAAATAACAGGTGATACAGGGGTCCAATCAAGCAAACAAATTCTCTACACCAACCTGGAGCTAAGGAACCAAAAATATATTTGGGCCAATTTTCGGCTCCAAAGAGCAGTCTGTCTCCCCAATTAAGAATCTCTAAGGCAAGTACCACAAATTTTGATAAATACAGTAGACTTCCATTAATTTGACTCTGGTTAATTCGATCCAGACCGAAGGTCCCAGCCGGCAGCGATGTATTTCTTTGGGCCAAAACTTTTATTTTCATTCTAAAATTGGCCTTCGCCGGATAATTTGAATACGATCACTCAGCATGTACGCGCCTGACCCCTTTAGTGGCAGTGTGTCGCGGCGGAGCTTAGAGGACAGTGAATTATCTCCCGTCAAAAATGTCCATTTTTTGCTTGCCCAGGCAAGCAATAACCATAGCTCACAATGTCTGATTATGGTATTTACCCAATTCTAAGACGTGGCTTTCTTTTTTTTCTAGAAAGACTACCTCCACGACGTTTTGTGCTTTGCCACATAACATTGATGTATTGCAGTGAAGTTGATGTTAAAAAACCGTGCAGCGAAGCCGACTTCAGGAATGCGGCCACCATGGCGCAACATATATTAGACCTTTACCCATTTTTCTTGCTAGAAAATCTGGTGCACATTAAATTTATACTTTGTTTAGGAACTTTATTGTCATTTCTACATTGGTTTCCTGCTTTGAACACGTAGAAAGTGGGTGCCCTGGTTGGTTCGGGGGCATTCTAGAATCGGGCAAATACTGGCAAATGAATCAGTTGTGTGTTTCGGCATTTTTTCTGCACCTGGTTTAGTTTGCCTTGTTAGATAATTAGACCGATTTCGTTGGCCTCGTCAGGGTCGAGTTAACGAAAGTTGGCTGTACCACTTGTAATAATTCACACAATCAGTTCCATGCTGTCAAAGAATGCCTAAACCTGGCACATCTGTACATGTTTGAATATTCAGCAAAATTAACTGAAAGATGGACTATTTTTATATTTTATCATTGCACTGAACAACAGTAAGTCAACGTGCACTGTGTAGTGAGATGGACTGGGGGCGGAGGAAGAGGAAGAAAAGGCCACAGTAGTGAAGCAGTTTCCCATACTCAATGAATGCACACTCCTAAGCAGACCTTTACATGAAGACTATTCGATACCCTTTTACACAAAGTACTTGGACAAGGGGTGATTACACTTTGGACCATTTTACTCAGTAGAGCCATGATTTTGTAGCAATCCCTGTTCCAATGCTATTCTTTTTCACACTTTTGCACTTTGTCAGTGTCCAGAGCAAGGCTCCAACCCGCGTTTATCAATAGATCAGCCAGCTGTGAATGTGTGTGCGTGGATGATAAGACTGGCATACAATTTAGCAGAAGGCATCGCTACAAAATTGCGGCCCAGGCATGAAGTACACTGCAAATCACAGCAGCAGCTGCTGCTAATACCAAAAAAGTAAGCAAGCAAGCAAGCAGCTAAACTAACCACCCGTCAATCGTATCACCCTTGAACAACACTACCCAAAGGTGCAGCAATATAATCATTGGCCTAAATAGACAAAATTTCATGAAAAAGAACAGAAACTGCCCAAATTATGTGCAAACAGTAGATTGCTGCCAATTTAGGCAACAAATATGAACTCTTCGAATTATGCACAGAGTACATGGCTGCTAGCCAACAACTATCTACCGTATTTACACGATTGTAGGTCGACCCATTTTTTCAAATTTGGCAATCGAATGTTGGGGGGGTCGACTTAGAATCGAAACCGAACCGTGTACCGCTAGTAACGGCAAGAGAAACGAGAAATCAGGGGCGCAACGGTGTGGTTACAACTTTGCACCTACGTTTTTATGGTTACGGTATTAATTTACCGTATTAATTTACCGTATTGCATACATTTTGATTGCGCGCACCGCGAGCGCACGGCTCTTGTGGGAGCAGCGATTATGGAAGAGCCGCCGTTTGGGGGGTATTGGTAGCTGGCGGAAGAGCCATCGTTTGGGGGGTATTAGTAGTTGGCGGAGGATCTTTTCTTTGAGATACGCTTGTTTTCGAAGGCCGCGCGCATCTGTCGCTTCTGCTGTTGTGCTGAATCGTCGCGCCTGTCATGAGTGCCAAGAACTTTCGGCGCTCGTTCTCAGTAGCATTCAAACGGGCTGCTATCCTCCATGCCAAGGAAGCTAACAACTGCGCAGCGGGACGCAAGTCTGGAGTCGGTGAACATGTGGTGCGGCAGTGGCGGCTTCAGCGCGAGGAAATTTGGCCTCCCTGGCTACTGTACGCGGGTGGGTCCTCTCTACCACGCGATGTCGTGGTGCGTGCGGTCGTTCGCGAAGTGTGGACTCGCACTTCGCGAACGACGTGCTGTGGGACCGCAGCAGCTATGACGGCAGCAGTACCAGTGAGGTCAACTCTAGTGACGATGAGTAGTCTTAGCAACCCCATCAATAAATTTCCCTTGAGTGAAATGCACTCGCCAGGTTTTTCTCCCCCCCCCCCCCCATTTCTTTTTTTGAGACATGCAATTTTGGGGGGGTCGACCTACATTCGAGTCGACTTACAATCGTGTAAATACAGTATACTCTGTTTAGCTGCCCAAGTTGCACAAAGTGTATATAGAGCAAAATGATAGGCTAGCCAGTATACAGTTAACGTCCAATTTTTCAGACTCCCTAGGGACCACGAAAACATCCGGAAAAAATGAATGCATGCTTTTTAGTGCCCCCAAGGGCACAAATCACCACAGGCACGTCCGAAATAGCTCTGAAGGCCTGCCAGTACTTACTAGGCATATCGGTGCTCTTATTGTGATAGGAGACACATGTATAATTAAGGAATACATACAGTGTCCCATGACAATAGCCCCTTCCCACTCATGGTATGATTCCCCCCGTAATACTGCTGTATTGAGACAAAGTTGACTTTTGGAAACCAACATTGTGCAACACGCCATGCTTTTCGAGCTTCGAAGCCATTGGCGAGGATTACAAAGGCAGAGTTGCTGCCATTGCTAACAGCAGCGAATTGTTTTAACGAAAAACATGGCACCGAACAGCAAAAAGCTTAGTAGCGAACGTCATAGTAGCTAGGCCTAGCATTGCTGCGGTGGTGGCTACAGCTGCCAGCAGATCTGCGTGCGAAAGCGCCGGTTTGAGGAGGAGAGAAACAAAATGGCAGTTGTGGTGGCTTCGATTAATGCCGTTTCGGACCTGCGGTTATGGCAAAAAGTCCGAAAAATCAGACGGCGAAGGTTTTTTTTTGCGCCCGAAATTTCAGCTGTCCTTATACATTGAGTATATGGGGTATGTAGTAGTGCCGCAAAGGCGTCCGAATTACCAGGCATGTCCGAAAAAAATCGGTCATTGACTGTAAATACAGAGCAACTAGACCGGCTATAGCCCTGTTCTGTGCTGTTTTGACATTTCACCAAGTGTATGTGACATGGGATGACAATGAACAGCTTCACATTTTTCTCACAGGAACAGCATGAAAGATACACTTACACACATCATCTCCCGCCAACTTGCTTCCGAGAAGTCCCCCTGGAAATGCAAGACACTTAGCACATTGTACACTAATCCCACAGAAAGCACCTTTGTCATCGAACCAATAGCAACGCTCACCTCAGTGTACCGCTTGTACATCAGGTACTTCAGTGCACTCTTGCTTCTGTGATAATGGACGTGAGGACAAACATCTGCAGAGGTAAGGAGAATATGTAGCGCTTAGCACTTATACAACTGCCCGCAGCAAGAGAGTCTGAACAGAAAGATGGCAACGATAATGAATAGCAATTGCACAGTCTGTACTTACTACTAGGCAGACTGTAATGCTTGAGCAGCCTTGATATGACTTTGGCTAATGTCTTAGGGTGGATCTTATCCTTGCTAATCATCTTCACATTGAGGGTGCTGAAAACAATTATATATTAAAATATTACTAGATGTTAACACATTGTTAGTATTGAGAGAAGATGACGTGTGACCTACTTTATCACAGCATCAGCACGACTCCCATCGTTGTACAAGGCATCCAGGTATGCCAACAGCTCCTTTTGAAGCTGTGGCAGTCCTTCAACATAGTTCTCAAGCAATGACATTTTGTCCATGAGAAAGAGCGGAATGGCTATCTACATGGTGAAAAGAGGTACCATGGGTGGCATAAGTTACCAACACGCACACACACAGAAACCAACAAGAAAAAAATCTGCTTACCTCTTCAATGGTGAAGTAGCCTTGCAGCTTCAGAGCAGTAACAATAGTGCTTGCCTGGAACAAGCAACACATTTTGTCAACTTATACAAGTGAGTGCTTCAAGGTCTCACCAAATTAAAGGGTTTACACACTACTTCATGCACTTCCATTGTTTTTGTGCAACTGGATAGCCTGTTTTCTTTTTCCTTGAAACTGTTTGTCGTTAACTCAAAGGGAAGGGGGAGGGGGGGGGGGGGGTACAATTGTTAGTAAACAAATGGAATGAAAATTTGAATTGACAATGATAGCAGGTTTCCCATTAACTAAATAAATGCCAGTAAAGGGAAATTGTGCAAGCAGATGGGATGTACTTTGGTAAAGGGTCAACAGTTCGAAACTCTACTCAGGAATGAAAACAAATATTGTTTGCTTAAACTCTGAAAATATGAAAGCCACAGTTCTAAGAAGCTACAATGCAGTAACAACGAATAGGTAAAATTATCCTACGTATAATGCAAACAAAACTTTACTCTTTCCTTACCATGGGGAAATTGGCTGTTTTTTGTATTTTGAGTTAGGAATTTTTTGTGCAACAGCCAATAAGTTTACAGTGGCATGCAGTATAAGTGCAGGTAAATGTAAATATTTATTTTTTTTAAATACAAAAATGTTATTTGCATAAAAAAATTTTTTCAAAAAAAAAAAAAACAGACTGTTTATTTTCCGTGTTCCTGATGATGAAAGAAACGGTCCTACATATCAAACAATATTTAAAGATATTTTAGGCCCATTCAGTTGAAAGAATACACAGAATAGGACAAAAGCAGCATGGTAAAACGCGTCGTCCTGTAATTGTAAAAAACTTTTATCACAGAGAAAAAATAGGTGTGTTAAAGAATTCCTACAAATTGAAGGGCAAAACTATTTCTATCTCAGAAGATTTCTCAGCAGCCACTAGGTACAAAAGGAAAATGCTATGGAAGAGTACTTCCGACGCTAGAAGGGCAGGCAAGAAGGTGAAACTTGTTTACGTTACAACAAAGTTAAGGTCAACGGCGAATAGTTCAAATGGGAAAATGAACAGAGAAAGATGGTTCCCTCAGGCAGACCTGGAGATGCAGTGGCACCAAACCGATGAATCGATAAAAATGACGCAAACGTTTTTTTGTGCTTGAACTTGAACGCTCGCAGATTACTGGGCCAGTCCTCCGACCTTGAAAGCATACATAATCCTTGCGTGCAAGCCGCATATTGTAATTATTACAGAATCATGGCTGCAACCTGATGTCAGTGACAAGGAAATGGCGCCTAACTGCTATAAAATCTTCCGTAAAGATAAAATTTTGAGATGTGGCAGGGTCGCCATCATTTTTGAAGAATCTTTGCGAATTGAAAGGTTGGCAGACATTCCCGGAATTGAATGTGTTCTCGCAAAGGTGCATACAGTTAACAGAACTTTCATTATCTGGGGATTTTACCGCCCTCCTAACACAGACAGCAGTTTCAGCGACCAACTTAATGAATTCCTTGGCTCATGCAGAGCTTCATCCTGCAATATACTACTGAGCGGTGATTTTAATTTTCCATCAGTGGTATGGGACGGTGAATTTCCTCAGCCCGGTGCACAAATCACTGAACCCTTTGTTTATCTTATAATGTATCATGACCTAACGCAACTAGTAAAACAACCGACACGCATACGTAATGACTAAGAATCTATCTTAGATATTTTTTTAATTAAGAGAAGTATGCTTCCTCAGGTTTCGGGACATAGTGTCGTCAACGGCATATCAGATCACAGAATGGTATGTCTTACGATGTGTTTGGACCATGTCGCTAGGGTTGAGCAAGAAAAGCGTTCAGTGCTTGTTCTCTCAAGAGCAGATGATGTGCATATATTAGATGCTCTAGACTTATCTTTTTCCAACTTTGTTTCTCTATCGCAGTCTGCTTTATGCTCAGTAGAGGATCTTTGGCAATACTTTAAAAATCTTGTGTTGCAATGCGTGAATAACTTTGTACCGACTAAAGTAATCCTTGTCCGCAAAAAAAAAAAAAAAGAAATTGTGCGGTTGGAACGAAAGGTGAAGAAGACTAAACACATCGGAAGCACCTATCTGAAAGTAACATGCGCAAACTTTCAGCACTGCGCACTCATTTAAGCCAAAGCATTAAAAAAGCAAATGACTTCTACCACAATGTCACTATGAAGCAATTTCTCCTTTCGTCCCCTGTAAAATTCTGGTGGCATTTTTCTTCAATATCAACAACTGTGCCCAGCCTTTGCATTAATGATGAAACAGTATCGGAGAAATTACCAGTAGTAGAATCCTTCAACAACTTTTTCTGTTCCGTGTTTGCAGTTGACAACGGTGAAAAGCCCATATTTTCGACATTGGACAGCGTTCCACCTTTTAGTGATGTTATAATAACGGAAGAAGGTGTTCTAAAGGTTTTACTTAACATTGATACGAAAAAATCTTCTGGTGTCAATACCCAACACATTGCTTTTCTGATATGCAGAGTGGTGCTCTAAATTCTTATGTGCGATTTTTAATAAGTCCTTATATCTATCCGTGTTGCCTCATGACTGGAAGTTTGGAAAGATTGTTCCCGTGCCAAAAGGAGGAGACTCATCACTGGTTTCTTCCTATCGACCCATTTCTATACTTTGCACATGTTCCAAACTTCTTGAGCACATTATCTTTAAACATCTAACAGCTTTTCTTGAGATTCATGGTTTTCTGGACCCCAGGCAGCACGGATATCGTAAAGGGCTTTCTACCACTACTCAGCTTTTAGAAACTATTCATGATTTTGCAGCTATTCTGGATGAGCAAGGGCAAATTGATATTTTTTTAGATTGAGAAAGCATTTGACCGGGTATCCCACACCAAACTCATGATAAAATTGAAACCTATAGTTAAAAATGAGTCCTTTCTAATCTTGGATTCAAGCATACCTTTCTTCGAGACAGCAAACTGTAAACATCGACGGAACACATTCACGTTCAAGACCTGTACTATCCTGAATCCCACAGGGATCAGTGCTTGGGCCCTTATTTTTCCTAATTTTCATTATTGATATTGTACAGGAATTGCCAGTTAAAATAAGATTGTTTGCTGACGATTAAATTTTATATAAAGAAATCCGTAGTCCCGCTGACCACAAGCTGTTAAATGCCTCGCTGTCTACAGTGCAATCATGGTGCAGCGCATGGCAAATGAAAATCAATGCAAATAAAAATGGTTGCGATGACCGTGTGGGGATGCGCAACTCATGCGTCCCCTGAAGTTTTCCTCGCATGGCTCCCTTCTCCTGTAATCCGGCTTTGGCGCGTGGCGCTACGGTGGCAGCGTATGACGAAAGATGGCGCTAGTGTTGCGCTGCTAACGCCACCTAACGGTGAGGGTTACTTGGGCGCAAAAGGAAGAAGGCGCTTCCTCTTGGCTTGGGGGGTCTGCGAGCAGCACACACGGAGTGTTCGCACGTGCACCGGCCCACCTCGCGGGACTGTTCCGAGCAGGCTTAGGAGCAGGACACCAGTATGGACAAACAATGATCGTTCGAACTCGCCACCGTTCGCATGACTGTACACGTGAATGACTAGGCCATGGTGTCCTAGCATGGGGCGAACATATTCGCTCGCGATCCGGTCGCGGTGAGTCGGACTTCCTTGATTTGTCGCATGCCCATGTAAATGCTCTATGTGTAGTACTTTGGCTAGCAAGCATTAGTGTATGAAAGGTGCAATAAATGCCCTTTTGATTGTTTGCACTACTGTGTTGTCGTTCCTTTGTCCCAAGAGCGTGTGAGACCCCATAACCATGACGCGGAAACGACACCCTTTAAATTAATAAGTATTCAATTGATGGGCTTCAGAATAAGTGACAAGCTACAAATATTTGAGCGTAGTTATCAGCTCAGACTTAAAGTGGAATGAGCACGTGTCATACATAGAAAAGAGACATGCAGAAGCTTGGTTACTTGAGGTGTTGCTCAAGAAATTCACCCCGTGAGTTAAAGCTACTAGCTTACAAAACTTTCGTCCGCCCGATTCTTGAGTATGGGTCCGTCGTCTGGGATCCACAGAGCGATATTAACATAGAAGAGGTGGAAAAAATTCAGAGAAAGGCGATAAGATTTGTATTTAATTCTTTTAGCCGGTATGCATCACCAAGTGCAATGCTCGAAACATCAGAACTACAGTTAATCCTGGATATAATGAAATTGACAAATTCCCAAAAAACTTTGTTATAAAGAGGATTTCGTTATATGCAGGTTTGGCACGAAAATTCGAAAAAGAAACGCTTACCATATTTACTCGATTCTAACGCATCCTCGATTCTCGATTCCGTGACCAAAAGAGGAAAAAAAATCCTTTACTGTACCGCGCACCTCATGCTTTGATACAGAAATACAACCATCGCTCAAGATTTACTCCCAACAAACTAAAGCTGCGATGAACAAAAAAGTCCCAGTTTCGCCCGAAAGGCGAAGCATCGATTGCGACAGCAAATTAGCAGACAGCTATAAGAAGTAAGGTAGTAGTTTCATCGGCCGTATAAACTTGTAAACATTCGCAGTTTAACTAAATTGGTAGACTGGAAAAGGAGAGTGCCGGCTTGGCGGGCTAGGCCAGCTGCAGCAAGCGGCAGGATCAGGTTTGAATGAAGGGAGGGGGAAAGGTCACGCCGGCGGCAGCAAGATCGCCGGGTCAAGGGATGCAGGCCTACCTCGCGCACACTAGCACGCATGCATACGTGCGCTCGCTCTCGCCTCACAGTCGCCTTGAATTCGAGCGCGCCAAGCGTAACGCCGCAGCTTCACATTCCGCCGTGGCAGAGAAGGTGCTTCCGGTTGCTGCTCGTGCAAAAATGACAAAATTTGGGGTGAAATCTCAAGGTTGTCGGCCGGGAAAATTCATTATTTCGAGGGGGTCTTCCACTGCCACTTCATTACGTAGAGGTCTCAAATACATGTGCTTCTATGGAGTAACGGCGGGGAATATTAAAGCTTCGTTATATCCAGGAATTCGTTATATGGAGGTTCGTTATAAGCAGGTTTAACTGTAGTTACCCTACAAAAACGGCGATATAAAGAACGATTAAAGCACATGTATCTGCTCTATCATGGAAAATTAGGCATAGACAAGGACACGTATACTGAGCCTCTCACTCGTCTAGCCACGCTATGCAGCTTAAAAATTACTACTGCAAAACAGAAGCGTTTAGAAATTCATATTTTCCCTGAACCATTAGAGAATGGAATGTACTTCCTGCTGCGGTGGTTGCCTGGGACACCATTGAATCATTCTTAAAATTGCTTAAAGAAATGTATAAATGAGCAGGGTACATCGACTGCCCTCCCTCTTTTTTTTTTTTTTTCAGCCTGCCCTTCCACGCAATTGAATGCATGTGTTTTCCGATGAGTGTACCACTGCTACGCATTTTTACACACACTATTTCATTGTTTGATAGGATGTATGTTCTGAAATCGTTTACCATGCGTTATATACATATATTCTTCTAGTTTTCTGTCTTAAAAGTTCGTCAAGATAGCGCTAAGAGCAGTTTACATTTTCTTCGTCTGGAATGGTTTCACATTGTTAGCGCTAAATGCTACGTTTTCGCAAATGACACGCTCTTCATATTTTCAATTTCAGTGCTATTTCATTTTGGTCACGCTTTGCGCCTTGCACTCAATGTATTGTTCCTCATGTATGTAACCTCTCCTGCTTGAGGCCTTTAATCAGAGGTAATTTGAAGCAATTACTCTTGAAGTAATTTTTTTAAATTTCGGCAAGTAACATCTCTAGGAAAAAATTTGAGAAATTCCAAAACATACAAATTGTTGATATATCCCTTGGCAACATTTCTTTAAAGAATTATACCCATAAATAAAGGACTGAGTTAAGAAAAATTACATGACACATATTGAAGCATTCAAGTTCTTGGTTGGTCCTACTTACGATTTTTTTTTTTTCAGGAAACAGAATAATTTACAGCATAATATTATACACAAAAACACGAGTACTAAACACACGAATGCATAGGCATCAATGCAAAGTACATTTCGGAAAAGAAACAGCAATTACAAAATACGTAATAAAAATTGCCAAACAAATAATTAATAAAATTCACAGCAAACTTTCCTAATGATAGACTTAAAATTCTCTACGTTGATTAGTCAAGGATATGCATCCGTGCATATTTGTTGGTGTTTATAAATAGCATGAACGACCTCCGCCGTAAAGGACAGGCAAAAAAAAAAATCGAGAGCTCTTGCCAGCCGCTTCCGACCCCTACGGAGTGTCATCCCGAGGTCAATGCTCGATCTCTCTGGGGCCAAAACTGGTGGCAGCACGTCTTGTCCAAATGAAGTGGACACACCATAAATAAAGAAAATAATAGTTTGGACACCAACAGGGCAATTGAACTGGCTGTAGATATCGATAAACAAAACGGGAAGCAAAAATGAAACTTGCCGGCGGGTAACGGCTGATCTGCTGAAGTTTCCCGATTCGAACTAAACTCCGATGACACGACATCAATGTCCGAGTCATCACTGCTCGAAAAGTTCAGAATCGTCGAGATCAAGCGAAACTGCTTTCTTTCGAGCACGCGCGGTACCAGATGTCGACGCCATTCTCAGCTCAAGTGCACCTCAAACTTTGAGCTCACCCGGCCTTTAAAAATGCCCGCCGCGCGGTAAAAATGTGAACTGCGCAGAAACAGAAACTACCATGTATACAATCACCAATATTACGCTACAAGTCCAGGATCACAGCGTTTCTTTTTTTTAAATGGGCGCTCAAAAACTTCGGTCACCGATGATCGATGCCTAGTGCCGTGGTAAGGAAAGAGTTAATTAAGGACATAACAAGTGTATTCCCTACATAGCCCTTGTTGCAAATAAAGAAAAAGGTGCTCCAAGCACGAGCAGCAGCCACGCGCGCGCGACTTGCTCAGTCGCTACCAGATAAAGAATGAGTCAGACGTCCAGGTCTAATGCCAGTTATTTTGCTACAGCCCTTACTTCTGGTGACCATAATTCAGTGCTTTCTTCGCAAATGTCCCCACTTTTTTTTTCCCTTGTCAAGTCCACTGTCAAGTCCAACCCGTGTATTTTATACAAATACCAATACTTATTTGTATTTATGTTGGTTTGTCCAAGGCACGCAGGAGCACAAAAAGGCACTACTGCCCAGGCCACCGTGGCTTGCGGTCCCAGGGTTAGACGAAGGAAGGAAGAGGAACAGAGAAAGAAAGGTGGGGAGGTTAGAGAGTCAAACTGACTGGCTACCCTATGCAGGGGCAAAGAGAATTAAAGATGATAGAAGCAGACAACTGCTTATGAAAGACAGCTCACCTCATTAAAATGCTTCCTGATCAACAGATCCTGTACAACGTCCATGTAGTCCATAGACTGGTCCTTCAACTTGTACACACGGCACACAAGGTCAATCAGAGATGTGTTTGTTTGCTTCAATACTGCCAACAGAGCCCGCCGCTTCAACTCTCTCGTAAGCAAGGTAGGATACAGCTCCGAGTGGTCAAGCAGCTGGAATTGAGAGAAAAGTGCAAGAGTAACCCCATAGTGACAGCTTTCATATATATAGCATTTGTTGTACCACAGCTACACCATGTCTACTGACATTAAACACACCTCTCATTTTCACCTATTAAATTATAAATAATCAGGGATTTAACGTCCCAAAACTGACACAATGGGTTATGAGAGTCTCCATAGTGGAGGGCTCCGGATTAATTTGGCCCCTGATGTTCTAACATGCACCCAAAGCATGGCAACATGAACGTTCTTGCCTTCTGCCTCCATTGGAATACAGCCGCAGTCGTGGTGGCTGGGCATCGTAACTGTGACCTCATGCTCGGAAGCACAACACCATTGCCACTGTGGCAGGTACTATTGAATGAGGACAAATACTATGCTGTAAAAAATGTTGCCGTTTCACCCGATTGCGAAGCAAATTAGGCAGCTATATACGCAGTAAGGGTAGTGGTTTTATCGGCCGTATAAACCTGTAAACATTCACTTACTAACTAAATTAACAAGCATGGTGTCATACATGCACAGGCAAACCAACACACCTCACTCGATGACCACAGACACTCGCTGGCATGAGGAAAGAGCGGCAGCAGCAGCAAGCAAATTGCCCTTCGTGCTGCCTCTCGCTTCAACGCGAAGTGGCGAGAACACAGCACACATGAAGCAGCCATTAGCCCTCGGCATGCCTAGATTCTGTACCCACCACAGATTACTTTCAAGATAGGGCCCGCACAGCTGCACCATATGCAGCTGCCGCCAAAGTAGAACCCCCCCTCTGATTTGCACGCAATGGAAGATGGTGCACATCCTCCCTGCCTTCCTCCCTTGCGTACGAGAGATCAAGCCCTTATCTTTCTCACACTAAGCCTTTACCTTAATTGCTATCTCATTCGTCATTGCAGGCAAGCAAGCATGGAGTTGCAGCAGTGCAGTTTGGTTCATCATGGGAGTGCATTGTTCATAGGTGAAGTTGACCTCGGATGCAGAGTCATGCATAAGGTTGTGCAGTAAAAAAAATGAAGCTTTCACATGAAATGTGAACGGAATGTTACAGTTGATAGCTTCTGTGTTTGTTAAAGTGGTGTAGCAGCAAATGAAGCTCACTGCAACACGTACTAACAATGAATGTAAAATCGGGGTGTACATGCACTCGGGGCAGCACACAGCAGTAGGCTCTGTCTGCAGAAAACGGCATAGGCTCTTACACTGCACGAATGCATAAGCATCAATGCAAAGTGCGACAAGACAAGCCATGCAATGGGGTAATAATAATAATTTCCCCGACTACCATGCTTGACAAGTTTCCCAATGATAGACTCAATCGTAGAAACAACAAATGAACTGAAAGGAGTCCGATACACCATGCAACATGCCTCAAGGCACCACGTTAATAGCTCGCAGAAGCTCCTGATGACATTGGCGTGTAAGAAGGAGGTGTGCAGCCCATGTATGGATAGTTTACCAAGTACTTTTTTCATAAATATATTAGACCCAAATTTAGGGGTGAGGACTTTACACACGAATACAGAATTTAAATTTTGCTGTGCTCAGAAAGCCAACATCAAGTGCCCCATAGGCATCAGCAACAACAAAACATTGTTTTGTTCTTACGGGGGCATACTGTTTTGTTGTTACGGGCAAAATGTTAAAGGACGAAAAGACGCTTGACAATATATCTACAAGATATATACAACGGGCAGAAGACAGGCATGCAAGATGAAGACCGTGCACGCGACTATCGGCAATCGTCATCGTCAGTGCTGTCATCGTTCGCTACTGCAGCGCCTCATAGAAATAGTTACAGGGATACTAAAGAGAAACACTAAATCAGTTCGGACTGATAAAGTAGTCTTTCAAACGATTTTTGTAAGTTGTAAATTTCACAGCAAGAGAAAGAATACTCGCAGTGAAAATGAAAGCCAAGCTTCCATTCCTTAAATTTCGCGCAGAAACCACAGCACAGGTATGCCAGTGTTACATCACGGATTTCAAAGTGTTTCTCAATTGAGCCGTTTTGGCACAGCGAAACTTCTCGAAACTTGCCAAGTCTGGCTCTTTCAGAACACAATGTAGTACATCTTTACCAAAAAAAGTTTTAATTAGGCATGAAAAGACACTGTCAAAATTCATGATGTCGCAGCACAATGGTGCGGGAACTTCCAAGGCAGCAGTGCCGCCAATCTTTCATTTTTTCATGTTTTCTGGTTTACCAAGCATCTTCTCACGATAAGTGCGGCTTTTCTGGTGTTGCAGAAAATGAATTACTAGTACAGCTAAACTAGTCTTTCTCTTTGGTTACAGTGCAATTTTTTTTAGCTTGCTGCAAACTAAAAGCTTTGGTCTTATTCCTTTGCTCGCTACCTTCCCCACCTAAGCCTTCACAGATTGGAATGCCCTATTCTCCCCTGCAAAGTTCTGGCCTTCACTTAAAACTGTCTAATAAGCACAGTAAAGCGCACACATTGCCCCCACCACGACAGGCAAAGTTTAAAGCAAGAAAAGCTCATAAGAAATAGTTTCACATACCCATTCCTGAAACACGCTCATGATTGTGAAGCTCAGAGCAGTGGGCCGATTTTTGTGGAAATCTGATGCTGCACACATCAGCAAAAATGCGCATTCAAAGCTATTGGATGCTTTGTCAAAGTATGTTTGCAAGGCTTTCACAAGAGGTTCTGTCTTTTTGTTTCTACCAGAATGCCAGATGGCCTCCAGATGTTGAGACCACATTGGATCCATGGCTGTTGCGTTCCCTACCTGTTAAGAGAGTGGAGAAAAATTATTGCAATCTGTCTCTTACTACTGTAACAAGAACAGCCTTAAACCAGTGCATTGATATTCTTAAGCTAAATTGTAACAAAATAAACATTCTTTTCTTATTTTTACCCATTACTGTTTTTGTAGCACTTGGAGATTTGCTATGCCAAGCAGTATGCACTTTCAGCAGACATGAACAAAATATATTAAGGATTGGCATCCCGAAACAACTGATGGGCTATGAGAAAGGCTGCAAGGAGGGACCTCCAGATTTTGACCACCTAGGGTTCTTTAACTGTGCACCCAAAGCACGATACACGAGCATTTTTGCATAATGTCCCGATCAATGTGGCTGTCACAGCTGAGAAGGGAACCCGCAACTTTTTGCTGCAGTCAACAGCAGGACGTCAAGACACTAGGCCACCATGGCAGGCAAAAGGAAACAGCTTTTTGGTATAGGCCTGCACCCTCACTTATGCTCATCCTTCACGTGGATGGAAATTTGCAATATTTTATTAAGTAATTCTAACAAGAAAAAAAAAAAAGTAAATACATGAGCACAAATCCACATAAGCGAAAATTGCTGTTGTACAAGTTGACAAAAGCATAAGTACTCGTGCTTTTGAGGACAAGTTTAGGAGTACATTTTTCATTGCCGTATTGCAGTTAGTGAACTTGGAACTCCCGAGTGTGTGACATGTTTTGGCCAACAGCAGAGCATAGTCCCGAGCATCTTCTAAAAATAATCTGAAAGCAATTCCAGCCAAATAACCCCAAACTCGCACATAGCCCCTAACACACAGCAAGGGTCCTGGCACATTACTGAAAAAATGCAGTAACAACTATTTCCCTCTAAATAGTGCAACAAATTTTTGTGTTCTTTAATGACTGTCAGTTCACAAACCTTTTTTTATGAGGCGTTCTCAGAAAAAAAAAGGTTCGTCAACTGACAGTCATTAAAGAACACAAAAATTTGCTGCACTAAATATTTAGAGGGAAATAGTTGTTACTGCATTTTTTTCAGTAATGTGCCACGACGCTCGCTGTGTATTAGGCTACAATCTCCGCAAAGGAGATTGTAGCGCACAACCTTGTATCTATTCGCAAAAATACATAACTTGTATTACAAGTGCTACTATTGTGCTAAAGATTTTAACCTTTTTCAGCTTGTGTTTAAAGCCTTAGAAAAGCACTTGCGCAAGTACAAAAATTACCGATTATTATTTTTTTTTTTTTACTTACGTTGGCTTCATGCACAATAGGATGAGCTGGTCCAGTGTTCAATTGTTCACCATAACACACAAGCAACTCACACAAGTTGTTTTACAGAGTTTGCATTTTCCGTGTAAGGGCATTAGATGCAGGACTGAAGGCTATGTATGGCTGTTAATATTTCGTCAGAAGAACATGTCAGAATGCAGCTGCTCACCAAGATTTGATTGTTTCCCGTGTCCTCCGAGTTTTCAGAGAAAAAAAGTACCAGCTGCTTGGGCTGGCATGGCTGAGTATCCTTAAAGGGACACTAAAGCAAAGCAATAAATCAACTTAGACTGATAAAGTATGCTTCGGAAACTCTGCTGTCATTAACTACACTGCAATAGGTCAATTATTAGACGAGAAAATGAAGCTGAAAGTTAATTCTTTTTTTAATTTCGCACGGGAACCCCAACGTCAGCACTTCACTGTGGCGTCACGACTTCTAAGGTAATTTTTCATATATGGGCCAAGTTGGCTCAGTAAAAGTTCACGAAACTTGCGACATTCAGACTTGGGCTCCTTTAGAACACAATGTAGTCAATCTTTACCGCTAAAGAATTAACTGGGACCCAGAAGACGCTGTCAAAGTCCATGACATCACGGCGAGCTAGGATGGGAACTTCAAGGTGGCGTTGCCACTCGCCTCTGTTTTTCGTTTCTGACTTACCAAGCAGCTCCTCGCGGTAAGAGTGGTGTTTTCGGTATTGTGGAAGGGTAATCTACTGATATAGAAGACATCATTTTTCCCTTTAGAGTCCCTTTAAGCATGACATTTCTCTGTAGCTCAGTGACTGTTGTATAGCCAGAGACACCTCTAATATGACCAGTTTGCCATTATGTTCTTGTGACCTATGATACTTTCCATGTATTGGTTGCACTAGACCCTTTATTATACTTTAGCACCTGCTGTGGAATGTCCTCAAAGACACTTGATGCAGACTGGGCTGTAGCGTGGAAGATCCAGTGCTCCTTATTCAAACTCCTGAAGAACCATCACCTGTCAGGCAGCACAGCACTAGACATTGTTACAAAGAGAAACTATACTGCCTCCCGTTGTTCAAACACGCAACAACTTATTTAAAAATACTGCTGTGCTGTCAAGAAATTGCATGAGCCCACAGGCGACTCTACAGAACATACAACCCCATTGAAAAGGCTTTAGCAAAATATCCAGCTTATAATGCAAAATACACAAGGTCCTTTGTTTTGGAGCTTTATATTTTTAAACTTAAAGAGAGACTAAAAATTTTTTAAATTTTAAAAAGTGATCGGGGAAGAACTACTACCTCCATGTGTTTCCCCATTCTGGATGTCTTTATTAACAAACAAAATGTATTTGGTAGGATTTTTTTTAAAAAACACTTCCCAGAGACGAGAACAGTTGCCTTAAAATATATATATATTTTTTTTTTTTTTCTGGCTGTGATGTTTTAGAATATGGGCCAGAAGCTGAATAAACAGTTAAACAAAGAGCTGGATATACCACGAAGGGAAACTAAAAACATTCAGACACAAGAAAATAGTTAATAAAAACATGGAATGCATACAAATAGCTAGTAGATAACTTAAGAAAATATTAGCAATGATAATTATAAAACAGATAATACCAGAACATTGAAATTCAAACAGTGATTAAAAGAAAAAATCTTGGAAACTAAGAACATTAAAGAGCAAGGCAATAATTCTGACAGACCTTGTGGCACATTCAAAGTTTATTTGCACCGGTAACATTCTCATTCTAAACCAATCACAAATACTGGCAACAAGGGCATGATTTGACACCAGTTTCGAGGTATTAATTCCCGAACTTTGCGGAGAAATGCATTGGCGTTCAGCACAAGATGAACTGGAATGCCTACGCATTTATACGCAAGGGTCGGGAATTTATATGTCGAAACTGGCGTCATCCTGAGAACTCGTTCCAAGTGGATCACTCCACGGCTAGAATTTGTGAATTTCAATATGGGCCATAAGGCAATTATTTAACTTAATTTGTGAACTTTTGTTAATTAGTCGATTATGCATTTAAATTTTTTGTGGAAGTAGTCGGCCACTTCGAGTATAGAACAGTTCATGAACTAGAATTGTGCTATCTGCCACAGCAAACCTTTACAAATTTTTGAAAATGTTCGCTGAAACACCCTGGGGACGTATTCTGAAACGTTCCACTTCGGCGATGTTTCGCTTTTCGCTTTCAGATGCGCGCTGATTGGCTGTTCTAGCAAAATTGGATGAGCCGATTTGCTGGTTGAGCCCGACGTCATTCAATTTTACTCAGCCAGCCGATCAGCGCGCATCTGCAGGCGAAAAGCAAAATATCGCCGAAGTGGAACGTTTCAGAATACGTCCCCACGTCCTGAAACAAAGTAGTAGGTACACTTCCAAAACGCAGCGGGTGCTAACTCGAGTTAAGCCGTAAATAATACTAAACCTACCGACAGACGGAAAACGTTTGATTACAACACTTTCCGTGTTTATGTTGGTTTGCGATAGTATTTTTGGCGTCTAGCATTCGGCCCCAACATACGAACGCGTGTTGAATGGCGCCGCAGTGACGTATAACGCTACATAAAACGATCACTGACAGCTACGTTACAACTCCCTGCGTAACCTGCGTTTTATCCCACAACGCCAGTCAGATTTGTTCGCGTCATTTTCTAATCATATATCTACTGAGACTTACCAATGAATAATACGCAGGCGAATGAACTACGCTGGCTAAGGACAAAACGCACACCCACTACTTTCGAACGCCAGGCCATGCGTTGCGGAGTACAAAACATTTGACAAATACATCTGCTGTATGGGAACGGCACAGAGCACCGCCCATTTACAAATCAAGCAGTGTGGTTGGAGTCACTCAGAACAGTAATTAGTCGCGTCCAGACGACAAAGAAAGGGTTAGACGATTCGATAATCCACTCACCGTGCTCATCACTCGAGTCGGCTGTCAAATTGGAGTGAAGTCAAAACACGCTGGACGCAGTCGAGATGTTCGCCGTGGGCGTCAACAAAATAATTCGCTGTGAAAAATATGATGGCAACTTGCACATCGAATTAACACTACGTGCGCCACAAACGCGGCCCGACGACGCTCTCAGACGCTAGCGGTGACAAGGAAATGGGACAGCAAGTGAATATGACTGAAATCGAACACAGAACGCAGCAGTGCCATGGCACTGCACGAGCGCGTCTGCCAATGGCTGCTGGCTAAACAGCGCGTGCAGTACTTGGAGAGCATTGGAGCACTGATTGAACAGGGAACCAATAAGAGCTGCACAATAAAATGCTAGACTCGGCCAATAACTTGGCTAGTGGCTACTTGGCTTCGCGCATTAAGGCGGACCCATGAGGCGGAGACTTGAATTATTCGAGCCACCCTAACTTGAATATTAAAAGGTATTTTGTTGTGTAGTCAACTGAATAACGTAGGTACAGCGCAACAATTTTTGGAAGGAAACAAAGAGACAGGAAAGAGCGCTGTTTCCTTCCAAACATTGTTGCGCTGTACCTACGTTATTCAGTATGAACCAACTCGCAAGCTGGTTTTGTGTTGTAAACGCCGCAACGCTACTGACGCAACGCATTCTATCTGTTTGTTAGACTGATGGTTGTACGATCGAAGAGTGAATTAGGGCCTAGATGGCACCTATGTTTGTAAGATGTACTGGTTTGGGCGTAAGGCAAGCAGAAATATCCATTTTCAATACAAGAGAGCTTCCGCCTTTTTTTTTTTTTTTTTTTCATTTTCTGTGCTGCCCTCTGCCTCACGCCGCTGGAAACGTTTTGGAAAGGTGCCGGGGCTTTCGCCGGTTCATTTGTTAACCTGCGCGTATGGTGAGTGCGCATCGGTTGTGCGCTTCGTGGATCGCGAATAATTATTAATGGCTTCTGCGGGGCAGCATGTCGTTCCTGGAAGCCATGTAGCACTCACCAACTATATATATGCCGAGTTCCCTCTGCCGTCGCGGCTGCTTTGGAGTTTGTTGTCGCTGACTCCTGCACTTGCACCTCGCTTTTTTAAAATTATTTTTGCACATTCTTTAGACATTTCACGTAAATAATAAGATTTTGAGTGAGCAGTCTTCCACGTCGTATTTAGCAAAGAGGTGCACTTGTTTACATCGACATCTACAGCCACAGGTCGTTATTAGCGTCAGAGTACCAGAGCATGCTCGCTCAGGCCGACCTCTCTGCCTTTCAAATAAATTATCTTTCTCTCTTAGCGTCAAAAATTTGGGAAAATATGCATTGCTTATATGAAAGAATGTCAAAACGTAGAATAAAACACATATCTGCTCATATGAGCCGCGTTGTTCCATCGTGAGACCAGTCAGTATGAGCGGCAGAGCCACTTGAACAACGGCGATCGACTGTGATCCAGTTACAAATATCGGGCTGTTGATTTATTACTGATTCTCGCTTTTCTTTACCTTCATCATACTTAGATTGCGCGCGTCATAAATCATTATTAGAGAAATCTGTGCTCCCATAAGCGCCCATTTAAAGGCCGCGTTGTTCTCCCGCAAAAACGTGGATGCCATCGCTGACACCGTTGGTATATAATTGATCGAGGCAGCTGTTTATGCTGCTGTACCGAATGTACCGTCTCTTGTTTCGCGTTTGATGCAGAGATAAACAGTACATCTCAGAAATTAAGAAATGTGTTAGCCTGTCAACACGTACAAATCCACCCATCTACGTTGCGAGTACGACCGGCACCCTACGGGAACGGTGATGTTGGCACAGCCGTTGGGCACAGCGCTGTGTCACCGCTTGCAGCTTATTGTGTACGCGCCGTGCGAAGCGAAGAGTAGTTTATTTAAAATCGCTAAGTCCAGAATTTAACAATAAAAGCAGTTTCATTCGTCCTAACTTGCTTACTAGTACAGGTCCGCCGGTAGCGGGTGCACGAACTTGACGGCGCCAGGCCTAACCTTCAACATTAGCTCAAACTTGATGTGCACGGCTTGAGAGGGTCGAAGCTTTTGCATTTCAACTTCGTAGGCACGTTTTGACTCACTTTGAGCGCGATTATTTACATATACCAACGAAGGCGTTGCGGCTATTGCGCGGGGTTCGGTGGAACGATGGTCTGGCACGCTGATTTTATCAGTGCCGTCGACAAGAAAACCCGTCGCAGTACGACAACTCCAGTGTTGCGAACTTACCACTCCGGAATTGGAATGACTCTGAAATCATTCCACATTTTCGCGACCCCGGAATAGAATGAGAATGGAATGGCGACAACGCTTGGCGGAATAGAATGGGGATGGAATTAAGCGCATTTTGCCCGGAATGGAATGGGAATGGAATTACGTGTTTTTCTTTTTTTTTTCGGAAATGGAGCGTTTTTCCGTCTACGCGCTGTTTTTTGTCAAAACATGCCGAAGAACCAACCAGCCCACGTTCAAACATTAGCAATTAAGTCAGAGCATCGAATTTAACCATAAAGCAGTATTTTTTTTTAATGGCTAGCTTGGCTGATTACAAGCATGGCACATAAGCAACTCACCTACTACACTTCTGTCCTTATAGACTGAGTTGCTCCGAAGTTTGTCTCGATTCTTCGCGTAACTACGGCCCCATGTCGTTGGTATCCGTCGTGCGGAACTACCCCCCCCCCCCCCCCGCCTTAATTACGCCTTGTGATTGTTTTCTTTCTTTCTTTTTTTTTTTCACCTCAGTGGCGCCTTTGCCCCGGCCTCCTGCTGTCTCCCGACCCTTCACTTCTTTGTTGTGGATTCTGTCGCCGTCGGCGACTCGGCCGCATATTCCAAAAAGCGCTTCTATAAGTTGTGATGCGTATTGACGTAACTACGCTGGCGCGTCTTGTGTTCACTGCAAGCTCTCGCATACCAGCTTGCGCGCCGTCTCACATCGTACTCGCTTGACATGCGTGAGTGGTGACGAGCAGTGCAGCCCAGTGTTCCGTATTTGATGCAAAAAATGGCACGACAAGTTGCTCGAGCGGGGCACTGTTCCAACATTGACCAGCAGATCTGGAGGGTTCTCCATATTCACGACCGCTCCGGACGCGTGACAAAGGAAGGAAAGAAGTGGAGAAGGAAAGGCAGGGAGGTTAACCAGTTCAGGACAACCGGTTTGCTACCCTACACATGGGAGCGGGGTGAGGGGGAATGAAAGATGGGGAGGAGAGAGAGAGAGCACATAACGTACACAGCACACACATCGTCAGTCACAGTGCGTCTATCTTGCGTGGTACGTGACATCACTGTCATAGCCGCTTGTCCAAGCCCGTTTCCTTTAAAAACCTAAGCAGTCCCTTCGTCGCTTTCAGCTGCATTGTCTTCTGTCGACGACACGTGAGAATGGTTTCAATTGACAGTGGTCGATTGTCCAGGTGTGCTAGAACGGACGTCAGGGACTGTCTCGGAACATTATATTCAGGACAGTCGCATAGAATATGTTCTAGCGTCTCCTCGCAAAGACAGGCATTGCAAAAAGCGTTGTCGGCCATTCCAATGAGGAATGAATAAGATTTCGTGAATGCCGCCCCTATCCATAAGCGATAAAGCATAGTGGCCTCTTTTCGGCAGAGTCCAGTTGGCATACAGAGTTGCATCAAAGAGGGCAGGTGGTAGTGACGATTGCTCCGGTTGGTCTGGCTGCTTGGTGTGCACCATGGAGAGAGCGTGATCTCCTGTGCAAGCACTCGAAGTCTGCTGGCTGCGTCGGACCGTGAGAGCGGTATGGTCTCTTCCTGTGTGTCGTCAAGAGCTGCCCGAGCGGCATTATCGGCGTTTTCATTCCCTATGACGCCGCAGTGACTTCGAAGCCACTGAAACGTCACGTGGTGTCCTTTCTCCTGTGATGTATGGAGTAAGTATCTAATATCGAATACGAGCTGTTCGTATGGCCCGCGACGCAGAGCTGATAGCACAAATTGTAGGGCTGCCTTTGAGTCACTGAAGATTGACCATTGTCGAGGTGACTCCCGATTGACGAAACGAAGTGCAGCACGAAGAGCAGCTAGTTCCGCAGATGTCGATGTCGTTGGGTGGTCAGTCCTGAAGCTAATGGTAATAGCTCTTGCTGGGACAGCCACAGCACCGGACGAACACTGGAGGTTTGTGGAACCATCAGTATAAATATGTACACTGTCCGCATACCTCTCGTGTAGAAGAAGCAGAGACAGTTGTTTCAGCACAGGTGACGACAGCTCAGATTTTTTCTTGATTCCTGGTACACTGAGATGTACTGTGGGGCTAATAAGACACCAAGGGGGTATCGATGGTTTAGACGCAGCGGTGAAGCCCGAGGGAAGTTTGTCGTTGTACTTGATGATAGTTTTAGAGAACGATGCTTGGCGCCGGTCCGAAGATAGTGTTGCAAGGTGGTGATAGGGGGCACGTGCAAAATGTCTGATGTGCGTTCTCAGGGCTTCCACCGTAATGTGAGTTTGCATCGGATGGTCCCGAGCAATCGCAATAGTTGCCTCTGTTGACGTGCATCTGGGTAAACCAAGGCAAACTCTGAGTGCTTGAGCTTGTTCTGCCTGCAGAACACGAATATTTGTCTTGCAAGTGTTGTTCAATACAGGTAGACTATATTTTAAAAACCCGAGAAAGAGAGCTCTGTAGAGTTTCAGCATTGCGTCTACTGACATCCCCCATGTCTTTCCTGTCAAGTATTTAAACAACTGGGAAGTTGCTGTCAGGCGCCGTTTCATGTAGGCCACGTGTGGGCTCCAACAGAGGTCTCGGTCAATGATTACGCCAAGAAATCTGTGGGTTCTGACATAGGAAATGGTCCGCCCATTGATTGAGATGACATAAGGCGTCATTGGTTTGCGAGTAAATGCCACTAGTGCGCATTTTTCTGGTGATATGCTGAGACCTTGTTTACACAAGTAGCTCGCTGTCAAAGTTGCTGCTCTTTGAAGCCGCGCACGTATCTGAGGACGTGTGACTGCCGAAGTCCAGACACAGATGTCGTCTGCGTATATTGAAATCTTGATGGTAGTTGGGAAGTATTCAGCAAGTCCAAGAAGAGCGAGGTTGAATAGCATCGGGCTGAGAGCACCGCCTTGAGGAACGCCTCTGCTCGTATAGCGTCGCGTAGTCGGGCCATCGTCAGTTAACACAAAGAATGATCTTGCAGATAGGTAACTTGCAATCCACAAGAAGACTCGACCACCTAGGCCAACCGTCGCAAGAGCATCGAGAATGGACTCATGTAATACGTTATCGTATGCGCCTTTCACATCTAAGAATAAAGCTGCAGATAAACGCCTACGGGACCTTTCGTGCTGAACATACGAAACGAGATCATACATACGAGACGCGTGACAAAACTGCTTAGTGAATATATAAGGTCTTTTGAACACTACTTTTGTCAGGATAAAAAATACGCTATGTCGTCATTTTAGCATTAACAAATTTAAGCTTGAAGAATATGAAAGAATCACAATTAAGCCCTTGAAACATGCTGACCATGCAAATACTATAGGTAGGGTGGTTGTACAGCACAAGATGGTCACCAAGCTACTATCCCTTGACCATGATAACGTGTTTTGCGTATTGTTGCAGTTCTTAACGCGTCTGATGATTTATGTTGCGTTCATTGCTAACTCGATAAAACTATCAGATGTCTTTCCTACGTTGAGGAATCACTTGCTCCCTCCCTATTTGCTTCGTGTCCTTGTGTTATATGTGTACAAACCAAATAATAATAATAATCACAGGAATGGAATTGAACTGCCCGTCCATTCCCGGAGTGGGAATGGGCTAAGTTTCTTAATTCCAAGGAATTGAAAGGAATGGAATTGCGGCAAATTCTAATTCCCCGGAGTGGAATTGGAATGGAATGGGAGCGCCCATGCCGCAACACTGGAGAACTCGCGCTCGTCAGTTACGCCTTGTATGCTTGGTATGATAAAATGGGCTCAGCGACACTGTGTTGAATGGTCGGCCAATCGTTGGCCTGCGCGTCTTGTCGTTTTCGTATCGACCCAGTGTTACCGCGCTTTAAACAAGTACGTGAAGTCGGGCACACGCTGCTACTACCAGCAAGCGAGCACCGACGCTGCAAGAAGTATTCGTCAGCAACGTGATGTTTTTAAGTGCCGTCCAAGTGTAACGCAGAGGTTTATCGATAAATTTGCTATCATAGCCATCAATGAAAGGTGGCATCTACATATACGTGGTTCCCTGTGCAGTCCGGACGAAGCCCTCACCGCTTTCTGTTTTAAAGTGGAGTTGCAGGTTTTAGGTACCGCGCCGACGTCAAGCTACCAGTATATAGAGTTTCAATGCGGCACACGGCATCAGTTTGCAGTAGCGCGCGTTCAAGCGCTTTTTTTTTTATTGCGATAGCAATTATATGGACACTTCAACCGGATTTCTGCCGTCGGCGTCGCCGTCGCCGTGAGGTTCCCTATAGATAAAATCTTCGCCGCGCGCCGTATGCCCGAGCGGAAGCGTGCGGGGACGCGCGCTATCACGGAGAGCGAACGCACTCAATCTCCCACGCGCAAGCAAGGAAGCGGGAAGCGAGCGCCGGAGGGAGCGCGGGGGGGGGGGGGGGCGCACTTTTCTGCCAACAACCGCGCTCGTCACTCGTCGCTCGCGCGCACCGTCTCTTATCTCCACACGGCTCTGACCTTTATGCGCCGTACATTCGCCGCTCAGTTTCCGTTGAAGCGATAGACGCACGTACCTTCGCCCGCAGCGGCGTATACTTGCTGCCAGCGTTTTGACAGTCGTTGTCTGCAGTCATTCAGTGTGATCTATTCGTGTTTGTTTGTGCGCGCTCACACCACGCTTGTTCACTCAGTTAGTAATAGTCGGGCCACATTTTCCAACGCACGCTACACATGCAATGCTGCCCGGATCGGCAGTGCAGCGCTACCGGTGTGTCCCTTCGCACGCGCTGCCCACGGGAAGCGCTTCTCATCAACACCGCTGTTTCACACGCGCCTTCTCGTGGTCATCCAGTCTCTCTTCATGTCGGTCTACTTACGCCGCAGCACACCTGCTTACTTAAAGCTCATGTTTACTACAATTCATATTGCTACCAAAGCCGCTCACCTTACTTCGTATGACATTGCTGTGTTGCTATCGCATTCATTGCTTCGCCCTTAAGGCGAAACTGTGACATTTTTTTTTTTTCTTTTCGGGGGGCGTTTTCCCGAGATGGGGCCGCACGGCCGCGCGCGCAACCCTTCCAAAACGTTTCACGACTAATCCGCCAGGGCAGGGCGCATGCGCCGTCGGGCCGTGAAAAAAGGCGGAATGCGCAATGGCTGAAAGGCATATACCTAGTGTACTACAAGTACAATGTACATATACCTAACAGTTCTCTGGAGAGCAAGGAAACAGTTTTAATCTTTAGTTTTTGATGCACTTTTCTAAACTAGAAATAAAAAATTCACCGACGATTACGATACTCCCTAATGCGAATTATCAGTCCAGCTGTTTAAGTGTTTCGAATTCACGAAATATTGTGGCAAAGAAATTGAATGACAGCTAGCTAGGGTGTTCGCGGCGGCGGCGCTGAGCCTCTGCTCTGGCAGCTCGTTTAGCAGCAGCGGCAGACGAAGCATTTTCACCGGTTGCGCAACTCATTGTTCAGAAAGAAGAAAAAAAAAAAAAAAGCGTTAACACGTACGGGAACGCGTGGCTCGCGCGGAGCGCATTCTCTGGCGGCGCAAGCGAAGTAGCGCATGCGCAGTGGATCCGAAGCTCACGCCAGCGCTAGACTAGACGCTAGACCAGCGCTTTGTTTCCGCGCTCGCCGCATGTATACGAGGCGAGTTCAAAAAGAAACCGAACTTTTGCTATAACACCGTTACTGCTTATGGTACATTTTAAGTGCTGTCCCCTTCAAAGTAGTCCCCTCTACTGGCAATGCACTCTTCCCATCTTTTCTTCCATTTATGGAAATCCTCCTGGAACGCACTTGCTGGAATGACGCACAGGTCTCTTCTCGCATTGTCCTGGATCTCCTCTACGGTTTGGAAACGACGGATTCAAAGTGGTTTTCAGCTTGGGGAATAGAAAAAAGTCTGCTGGGGCTAGGTCCGGAGAATATGGTGGGTGGGGCACAACAGGAGTGTGGCATTTCGCTAAGTAGCTGCGGACTAGGAGCGACGCGTGAGCCGGGGCATTGTCATGATGCAACATCCAAGCCTGATTTTCCGGCAAATCAGGGGCGCGATCTTGTACGCGTTCCAAAATGGAACGGAGGCGTTCCGTTCCATAGAGCCGCACACGATTGGTCAATTTCAACCGCGACGTTCAAATTGACCAATCGTGTGCGGCTCGATGGAACGGAACGCCTCCGTTCCATTTTGGAACGCGTACAAGATCGCACCCAAGGCCTCTTACTCTGCACAGAATCGCTCAAACGTGCTAGGATTCCCTGGTAAACTTCTTTGTTTACCGTCTGACCATGTGGCAAAAATTCCTGATGTACAATGCCTTTGCAGTCAAAAAACAACCAACATTACCTTCATTTTTGACCGACCCATGCATGCTTTTTTTGGACGAGGAGAACCTTTGGCCACCCAATGCGATGACTGCATTTTCGTTTCAACATCATAGCCATAAACCCATGTCTCATCGCCTGTTATGATGTTCTTAAGTTTTCATAGTCATTGGCAGCGGCGAGAAGTTTCTGGCTGATTTCAAATCGGGTCTGCTTCTGTTCGTCAGTCGACAAACGCGGCACGAATTTTTCACTGACACGACGCATCCCAAGTTTGTCACTCAAAATTTCATGACATGATCCTACGCAGATACCCACTTAGTCAGCGACTTCTCGAACAGTCAAACGACGATTTCCACGAATCACAGTTTGAACTCTCGATCTCGACGTGGTCATCATCTGTGGATGTGGAAGGTCGTCCAGGCTTGGGATCGTCACCGACCGACATTCTTCCGTCTTCAAAACGCTTGAACCAATCATAGCACTGCGTGCGACTCATACAGACCTCCCCGTATGGTTGGCTAAGCAACTGAAATGTCTCTGTGAAAGTTTTCCCAAGTTTGTAGCTGAACTTCACACACACGCACGATGTTCTTCCAATTCCTTCATTGTCACTTAGGGACCAATCCGAAGAACAGCTTGTTCATGCGCTCACTTCAGCGGCTGTAGCTCGCAAGAGCGAAACGCGGAAAATGGCAGTTTGTTGTTGTCTAAACTAGAATTACTGCATATGCATATGCCAGTAGCGCACCCAGGATCTCTGCCAGGGGGGGGGGGGGGGGGGGGGGGGTTGACAGTTTGCCAATACCATCTAAACAGCACTAATTTCGATTTATTCGCGGGAAATAGTCAAAAAATGCGCTTTTTGCGAGTGTGCAGACGATTGCGCGTATTACATCTTAGTTGCAGTACTCAAATGCGTAAGGAAAGAAAAGGGGTTAAACAAAAGGGGGGGTTAAGTCGGCCTCAGGGGGGGGGTTACAACCCCCGAATCCCCCCCCCCCCCCCCCCCCCCCCGTCGGTGCGCCACTGGCATATGCTTCCGTAGGGAGCATATACAACTCTAAACTAGAGTCACATAGAGAAAGGAATTCAACCTAAACCGCAGCGGGCTCCCTCTGCCGGTTGGCGCGCTATTTCAAAAGTTCGGTTTCATTTTTGAACGCGCCTCGTATGCTACTTCGTTATGAGAAAAGGAAAGGTTGGCGCTATCTTCTGCAGCCCTTTTATGTCTGCTGTTACAGTGTACTGTACTGCTGTTATGCGATGGCGCCGCCAGCACACCGCTTTCCTCCTCACCCTTCCGCCATACTCTCCTCCTCCGCTTTCCTCCTCCTGCTTCCAAGACCGACGCTCGTTGCATCCGTATCCAGCTGCCGTCATTGTGGGAGAGTTCACGAGCAGGGAGAGAGCTGCCCCAACGCGGCCCACTGCCGCAACTGCGGCGGCCACCACCCCGCAAATACTCCTGCCTGCCCCAGGTGGCAGGAGGAACGCAGGGTGGCCACCATCTTGGCAACTGCCCCTGCTCCCCTCTCCCGCCGTGCAGTCCGCGCTGGTGTACGGGAGGAGACCCTGCAGGCAAAGGCCGCCTCAACGCCTGTGCAGGGCCTGTCATATGCACAGGCACTGGCCGGCCACCCACAGGCGCCCCAGCGGAAGGTAGCCCGGGGAGATGCGGCCCGCTGAGAGCCCCCTCCGATCCCTCTGCCTCCAGGCAGTGGCACGACAGCAGCTGCACAGCAACATGCCTGACACCCCCGAGGGCCAGCCGCCGTCGCCCGAGTGGTTCTCCAATGGAACACCCAACTCGCTGCGACGGGGCATGCAGAAGCTGTGCGCGCACCTCCTGCAGTGTGATTTCGACGTCCTCGCACTGCAGGAGGTGTACACTGATGGCCGAGGACCCTGCGGCTGCCTGGCTACACGGGCTACCCCGGCGCCACCACCTGCTCGACGCAAGAGCTGCAGGACGCTCCCTGCCTGGAGGGTGCCCACAAGAAGGGTGAAGCCGAGGACTGCCATCTACGTCCGCAGCAGCCTTGGCCCACTCGGTGACCCAGTCTCGGACGTCGTAGGCGGCGCCATGGAGCTGCTGTGCTGTCACGGTACGCCTTGACAGGCAGGACACGACCGTGGCGAGCGTCTACGTTAGTCCTGGACAACAGTGGGACCCTCCACCCCTTCTGATCACTTCCCTATCTTGATCACCCCCGGGTGTGGGAGAAGGCCGAGGTCACGAACATACCACGTCACAGACTGGTCCCAGTTCAGGAAGCGCTGCAGTGAGTTGGAAGATGGCTGTGACTTCCTGAGTGCCATCATGGAGTGTGCCCAGGCAGCCACAGTCCAGTGCTCTGCTCAACCGGACACCCCTGCCCCGGATCTGCTCCTGCTCAACCTCCGTGCGTCCAGGCGACGCGTGGAGTGCCGAGCAATCCGGACAGGCAATGCAGAGCACTGGACAGAATACAGGAGAGCGGATGCCCACTGCAGACGACAGGCCAGGCGCAGAAGGAGCCAGAGCTGGGGGATCCTTTGCGCCACCATCGAGAACTGCTCCAAGGGCCCCCTGGCCTGGCGCCTCCTAAAGTCCCTGACCGGCAGGAAGGTCAACTGCCACCCCGTTCTCGCGGTGGCAATCTCGCTGGGCATCAGTGAGGCGGCACTGGCGGAGTTGCTAGCGGACCACTTCGCCCCCCCGGCCGCCCTCGATGCTGCCACCCTGCCGGTCGGACTTCCTCCTGCCAACCCGCCTACCTGCCTGCTGGAGCTGCATCCGGAGTGGGCGACCAGCCAGATGGCGGCCATCTGCCAGGACCCACTGACTCTCCACGAGCTGCAGGCGGCCCTGAGGAGGGGCAAGCGTCACAGTGCACCAGGAGCAGACGGGGTGACACTCCAGATGCTCCACAACCTGGCCACCAGTGAGCAACGACGCCTGCTCGACTGCTACAACATCCGGTGGTCAGGACAGGTGCCGGAGGCCTCGCGCACAGCCATCGTGGCCCCCATTCTGAAGGGCAAAAAGCCGGCCAACGAGCTGTCCTCCTACCGACCGGTCTCTCTCACCTCCGCTGCCTGCAAGGTGATGGAGGCCATCGCTCTGGCATGGCTCGAATGGGTGGCCCGCGCCTGCGGGTTCCTTGCGGACCAGCAGACAGGCTTCCGGCGCCGAAGGTGCACTGCGGACTCCATCGCAGACGTCGTCTCCACCCTGGAGGACGCCAGGGCCAGCGGAGACCTCGCCATGCTCCTCCTCATCGACGTCAAGGGGGCGTTCGATGGCCTCCCACATGCGGTCGTCCAGCAGGCTCTGGACCTCCTGGACATTGGCGGCAACCTGCGGCGGTTCCTGTCATCGTTCCTGAACGACCGCACCCTCAGGGTCCGCGTCGGCCATGCAAGGAGCACTCCCCGTCCGGTGGCAGCGGGCGTACCACAAGGGTCAGTGGTGAGCCCATTTCTCTTCAACCTCGCTCTGGCCCGGTTGCCCGCTGCCCTGCCGACGGACCCCCACTACAAGGTGGAGTGCTCCATCTACGCAGATGACATCGCCCCGTGGGTGCGGGGACCGCCGCAGTCAAGCCACCACGTGCGCCTGGCCCTCCAGAGAGCCCTGGACGCCACAGCCGCCTACCTGGGAAGCATCGGTCTCTCTGTTTAGACGGGGAAGACTGTGGCCCTCCTCGTCCACCCGAGAGCAGCGGCACGGCGCTCAGCTCCCCGGCTGCAGCTGGAAGGCGTGCGTATCCCATGGAGTATGACTGTGTCGTACCTTGGGCTGCGCATCGACCACCGGCTAACCTGGCTACCGGCAGTCGGGGCCATGCAGACCCAGACCATCAGGGTACGCAAGGCCGTGTCGCAGCTCCTTGCCCGTGGAGAGGGCTGCTCGGTCAAGTGGGCCCTGCGGCTCTACGAGGCGGCGGCCACATCACGCCTGCGGTACGCCCTCCCGCTGGTGGCGCTGCCGCCACGCCGCCTCGAAAAGTTGGAGCTGCAGCACCGGGCGGCCATCTGACTCTGCCTGGGAGTCTCTCGGAGCTCCCAGATCGCCGCCACCCTGGCAGAGGCTGGAGCATGGCCCCTGTCGCTCCTCTTCCTGCAGCAGGGGCTAAGGCACGTCGACCGCCTCCACCATGCTCCTGACGGCAGAGGCCTGCTGCGTAGCCTCCAGTCCCGGCCATCCTCACGGATGGGTCAGCTGTGCCGCCTCTACGAGGAGGTGGTCGGCAATCCTCCGGCGAATGCGGTACAGCTGCCCCCACCACAGAGGCCCCCAGTCCCCATCGCCACGGAGCTCCCCGGGATTTCCAAGAGGCGCTCGCCTGCCTGCGCCCTGCAGCAGACGGCCGCCTGCCTCCTGGATGAGACCCTCGGAGACCACCTCATGGTGTACGTCGACGGATCGGTGGTACCGGACACCGGCTCTGCCACGGCGGCCTGCACGGCACCAGCCCTGCAGAAGAGCAGGCAGTGTCGACTGCCCAGACACGCCAGCTCGACTGCAGCGGAGGTGGCAGGCCCCCACCTGGCCGTCGACTTACTCTCCGAGGAGCTTCCTGAGGTACCGGCGGCCATCCTCTGCGACTCCAAGGCAGCCCTCCTCGGCCTGCAGAGGCCAGAAAGCTCCAGCCTTGGAGTCGCACTGCTGTCTACCCGGCTGACAGCGCTGCAGGATGCAGGCCACCCGGTGTCCCTGCACTGGATCCCTGCCCACGTAGGGATCCCGGGCAACGAGGCCGACACCCTGGCGAAGGACGCCCACCACACCACTGTGCCCCTCAGCCGGGCCGTGACGGAGGGCGACTTCACAGGGCTGCGGCTGCGGCGACACCTGGCGACCTACCACCCAGACAAACAGGTGTCACTGGGACGCCCCCCACGCCCACTCCCCCAGCGAGGCCTGGCTCACAGGGAGACCTCGCTCCTGCTGCGGCTTCGCATCGGCTGCAGCTGGACGGCAGCACGCAGCCACCGACTTGGACGAGCGACGTCCCCGGCCTGCAGTTCCTGCGGGGAGCCGGAGACCATCGAACATCTCCTGCTGGCCTGCCCGGCGTACCTCCAGCAGCGGGGCCCACTCCTGCAGGAGTTCCGCCGCCTGGGCCTCCCTTCAAGCAAGGAGGAAGATCTTCTCTTCCCCGGCTGACACCACTTTCCTGCACTTCGAGGCGTCGTGGAGTACCTTGACTCGTCAGGGCTCTCCGCACGCCTCTAAGACATGATTTCTGCAAGCGAAACGGCCTCACGGCCTCCCAACCCACCCCGGGCCTGACAGGCCCGGAACAACCCCCCTGCAGTCTCTGCAGCACCCTATAGCCTACCACCTCGGCCGATACGTGCCACCTCAGCCTGCCGGTTTGTCCCGTCCAGCTATGGTGACGACTCCACACCACCCCTCTTTCTCTCCCACTTACCCCTCCCTGTTGGTGCTGAGCCGTGCTCCCTCAAGGGCTGCAGAAGATAGCGTCAACCTTTCCCTTTCCTCACGAACCATTTACTTGCATCCGTGATGTTAGCAGATATGACCGCAATCTCGGCAAAAACCGCTCATGATTTCAGTTTTCAAGCGTTCATGTACCGCAATCAGTGCTCACAGCCGACACTGCATGGTTAATGATAAGATTAGGTGATTTGATAATCTCCACACACCATGCTCATCAAATGAAGTCAAAACACACTGGAGGTATTGGCCTGACCTATACAACATCTTAAACTGCGTAAACGGCCCATGGTAGATCTCTAGTTCAGTGATCCAACATGCCTCATTTTGTTGCCAGAAAAACACCACCACTCTTTTAGACGTGAGCTCCTTATCTGCATAAAAATTGACAAATTCACAATGTGAGGGTCTAAGACGGTACTGATTAGCCTACTGCCTATATGCCTGCTGCTTTGCCGCTCTGCAGCTGGTCACTATTCCCTGTTGGCGACAGTGCTTTATTTTGAAATTTCTTGACTTTTGGGCTTTTGAACCATGGACCACAGTCATCGTACAGCACACAACGGTAAGCTGTGTATTCTAGCTGTAGTGACCATCCAGGTATATTTCAAAGGATCGAGGGGTCTGAATTTGAGATGGCGATTGATGATGATTATGAGTTTTTACATGCTGGCGGGTCCTCTTCGATAATCATTAAACTTATCTCGTCTCTCTAGGGCGAAGGAATAGTACCAGCTGGGAAGACTGACTTAGTGAGTTTGTCACGTGCTATTCGCTGCTGGCTACATACACAAATTTAAAGAGGGGGGGGTTGTCCACCAGCGAATTCCAGTGGTGGACAAAACTCAGGTATTAAAAAAAAACCTGGCACATTAAATAATTTTAAAAATTAATATAAGCAATCACTACTAATTAAGGCACTTTTATATTTATTGCCTTGGCTAATTAAGGGAGGATGTGGTGCTGAAGGGTCAACTCTACAGCCATTTTGTAGGATGATTTCTACTTGTCTTTAGAATACACATATTAAATTTGATCAGCCTAGTCCCAAACAGAAAAAGAAACAAAACGTTATGGTTATTAGAGCAGTTTAGTGCGTCAGCTTAGGAAAACTATCATTTCAGCAATAGTAGAAATACAATAATTAATTTTTAATACGTACCTTCTAGGTGGCCTATAATGCAGGATAAGGGCAGACACTTCATTTATTGTGCAATTTCTGTAAAAATTACACCACTAGCTTGAAAACCAAGTTTGTTTTTATAATGTTGCCACCTAATGTCAAATAGCAGCCAATTTCATTGTGCTAGAAGAAATTTAGAAACCTAAAATGTACCTTATATTGTCACGAGCCTCTAGAAGTGGACTTGTCTGCTGCTGACGTTTTCACGGCCATAGGAAGCAACGGCGACTCACTGCGAGAACTCTTCACGCACTACGGAGCGGATGAGTTCTCGCAGTGAGTCGCCGTTGCTTCCTATGGCCGTGAAAACGTCAGCAGCAGACATGCTGTTCGCTTGCCGCTCATACAAGTTCGAGCGATGCAGAAGCATCTTTTCCATGGTTACGGCCTCGGACAAGAACTCCGCGACCGTCTTCGGAGGGCTCCGTATGAGGCCAGCGAAGAGTTGCTCCTTGACCCCGCGCATCAGATGACGTAACTTCTTCTCCTCCGTCATTCTTGGATCCGCTCGTCGGAAGAGGCGCGTCATGTCTTCGACGTACGTGGTCACAGTTTCGTTTGGCAACTGGACACGGGCCTGAATCGCTCGTTCCGCTCGTTCGTGGCGATCAGAACTGGTGTAGGTCTCCAGGAGCTGACGACAAAACTCGCGCCACGACGGCAGTTGCCCGTCGCGGTTCTGAAACCACGTACGCGCGCCATCCTCCAGGTAGAAGTAGACGTGTCTGAGTTTTTCCGTGTCGTTCCATTCGTTCACGGAGGCCACGCGCTCGTATTCGACTATCCAGTCTTCGACGTCTTCGAACACTGTGCCATGAAACGTCTTTGGGATCCGTGGGCTCTCAAGTGTGTAACGGTTCGACATCGTGCTTCCCGTACCGGTTGGGGCGGTTTGAAGGGTGGCGCTGGTCATACCGGTCGATGTGGTGGGAACCGTAGCGTCGACGACTTCTGGGGACAGTCCCCTGATCCTGCGGCTGGCCCGATGCACGGGAGTGTCGACAGGCACTGGATTCGTAGCGCGGATCCTTGGAGGGGTCTGCAACATCCGTGAGGACGCTTACCCAGCACCTCCACCAGTTTGTCACGAGCCTCTAGAAGTGGACTTGAAGGTTTAATAACCCGTAGAGCAGCTGGCTCTCGGAAGACGCGACCGTCGGGGCTGGCTCGAGCAGAGAAGGGGGCGCGGTCTTCTTTCTTCTCTTGGGCTCGACCCACTCTTTCCCTCGACCCACTACCTACAGGTGGCAATATTGTACCTTGAAAGCAGCTTTTGGCAAAGCAGTATGGAAACTATAGTTTTTGTAAAAGTGTTGCTTGGCCAAAAAGTGCTAATTGAGGAAAATGAATTCAAAGATTGCAGAACATCCCATTTTACTTTATGGTGAATAGCGAATAATCAAAGGCCCATCCATATGCATAAGTTGGGCCCCCTTTTTCGACACGACACTGGTCAGCGGCAATCGTTTCAAGTTGCCTTCTCTTTTTTTCAACTTCAGATGTGTCAATTAAGCACCCTTGTTTGTGCTTGTGAAATGCTTTCCTTAGTTGTCTACTGGACGTGCTTCTTCGTCTGAACTCCACAAGCCAGCTCCAGCTTATCAAGCGCTCTCTTGATGCCGTATGCACCATCACTTAACTCTAGAACAGCCGACACATTAACGCTGCTGCAGCCACCACTGTTCACAGGAAAGTGAACTCTGTTTTCGGGCACCTCTTCCACACTAATGCATTTGTCACAAAAGAGCGCGTAATCCAAGCGCGCGCCGCGTGTCACGCAAGCCAGCGAAAGAACACGCCAGCCCCGCGGCAACTTCAACGGAGGGGGAGAGCGCATACGCCTCAAGCAACAACGCTAACAACGGCGCCGAAACGTCTGGAAGAGCCTCGACGAAGTGACGGTAACTGGAGAGAGAGAGAGCACACGCGCGTGCCGAGACACCTTCTCACCCGGCGAGTCGACAGACATTACTACCAGCATACATCAACAGGATGAGTCATCACCCCCCCTCGAGAATGCTCCGACAGCAGCGGTCGAAGGTACGAAGGTCGAAGGACTCGAAGCTTTCCAAGCTTTGGCAATGCTACGAGATCACGACACCGATAGGAAAGTTCGAGAACGCCTGTGGAAGCTATATAGCCGCCGTACGAGAATCAGAGGGTGGAATTCAGGGAGTTCCGAGAGTTCAGTCCGCACCGGTGAAGTGATGTAACGTGAAGACCGAGCGCCTGCGGAAGAAGGGGATTCCCCGGCAAGCTAGTCGACGGGTTCATCGAGCGTCTGCATTTCCGGAAGAAGTTCTTTCTTCGAGATTTGCCCCGAGTTACGCCGAGATCGTCCGACTTCAAGACCAACACTGGTGAATACGATTGGACACTTAGTGTTCCTTTTTTATTTTGTGCTTTACCTGTTGGACTCTTAGTGCTTGTCGTGAATTATTTTCTTGTTTGTTAATACCCATCTGATTTGAATTGTGTTGTGTCTAGCCTAAGTGTGCAAGTGTGTGTGTAACTGCCTTGTGTGAAGAATATATTTTGTTGTGTTTGGACAACTCTGGGCTCTGACTCAGTCTTTGGACAGCAACCGGCGTTCGCTGGCGCACCAGAGGGCCCACTCTTAATTGATAAAGCGACATTGTTTAAATAATTTAACTGGAACGCCAATGCATTTCTCCGCAAAGTTCGGGAATTAATATCTCGAAACTGGTGTCATCCTGAGAATTCCAAGTGTCCCCGCCTTGCGAACTCCACGGCTACAATTTGTAAATTGCAATATGGGCCATCAGATAATTAGTTTAAAACTTAATTAGTGAATTTTTGTTAATTAGTCGATTATGCATGCCAATTTTTTGTGCAAGTAATGTCCGCCTCTTCGAGTAGACCAGCTCAATAACTAGAATTGGGCTATCTGCCACAGGCAACCTTAAATAAATTCTGAAAGTGTTCGCTGAAACACCCTGTATATAAAACAATTTGGTATACATTGAAAAGCTCCATTCAATGTCACAATGCATTATCCGAGTGAAATTTAAGGATGAATTTCCTGTGGGCTCCAATATCCTCTGACTGACTCAAAGCATGCAAGTGCTGGCAGTAGTCCACTGTAGTGCTCATCCACTTCTCTCACCTGGTTAGGACACGTGGTGAAAGCAAAGGAACCTTATGGATTGCACTTGAAAACAAAATTTCCTAAGACCAAAACGTACCACCTGTATGCATCACCTGCACACAGTGTAGTGTGCTGTTAACATTCTTTAAACAAGCATGCTGTGATCTATATGAACCAACCAAACCGTGCACCTTACTTAGAAAGACCACATACAATATTACCTGATTTAAACAACTGCACCAACTGTAACTGCACCATCTGTTTACAAATGCACTTGATAACTTTTGGAATAACATTTGAGCCTTCAAATCTATATTTGAAGACTTCCATAATGGCCATCAACTAATTAAAGTAATAGACTCCAAGGCGAGAGCCAACAATGTGCCACTGGTGTCAACTATCTACAACATACCATTTTGAAAAGCATGGTTAAAGCTATATGAGGCACCCAATAGCACAAACAGAATTTATCACCTTTAATTTAATACCACTTAGGCATTAACATTAATTCTAGGGGTAATGAGGATTATTTCCCCTAGGATTCATGCCATTGCAAAGTGCAAATGCAGTAAAATACAGAACACGTAAAAACAGCTATCAACAGCCTTTTATTTCTTGTGCCCAGAGCATATATTCTCAGTGCGCATAATACAGCACCATAGCTGAAATAACAGAACAGACAATACAGTTCTGGTGCATTGCTATGCAACAACACTGCTCAGTGCCTTATAGCAGCACATTTATTTTACAAGAGACAGCTACTAGGTGAGAAGACCACCAGCGAAAACACTACAGAGTAAGAGCTGCCACAGACTGTAGTAGTAAGGAGACATAAATGCACGTGGCTTCCAGGCTGTATTGAAAAGCCACTTAAACTTAGTATCCTCACTGTAATGGGTGCAGAAAGAACATAGTATTGTGCTCTTCTGAGTAACTTATACACAGCTATGCATTTGAACACGTACTTATCCCTGTGCAAGAGCTACAAGATTAAAAGGGGGAAAAAATATGTAAGAAAGGAAGAGAATATAAGAGTGAAGGGATAATTAAAACTGCCATGCTTTTGCAGGACACATGACAAAATGCATGCATACACATCACAGCTCATGCTTCTTGGGGCAGTAGCAGGCCTGCCTCTGGGCGTCCTTGTATGCCTTGCAGCCAAGGTACTGACTTCCTGTGTAGAATGCATGTGCTGCTGCTTTGCAACCTGAAAAGAAAGCAGCATCTGAGCAACAGTGCTAAGAGAGAGTGCAAGGGGGAGGGTTTTTAATGTCCGAACTGAGAGGTCAGTGTGATCTACAGTGTTGACCGCTTATAACGTAAGTCACCGAGTCGCGAATATCTGCACTATAAGCGGTACCGCACTATAACCAAAACAACTATTTTATTGCAATAATGGACACTCCAGGCACATTTCTGCCATTGCTGTCATTGTGCTCTAGCTTCCGTATTCGCTTACTAAATAAATTATTAAGCACGGTGTCACGCGCACACAAGCAAACATGAACACATCTTGCTCGTTGACCGCGGAAACGAACTGCCAAAACGATCGAGTGACGAAGCGCGGTGAGCGAATTGACCTTCGTGCTATCATGCCTCTCGCTTCAACGCGCCCTATGAACGGCGAAAACACGGCACACGGCGGACTTTTCCCGTCACAGATTGCTTTCAAGATAGGGCCAAGGCGATCGTATCGCTGAAGTGGATCGTCGCAGATGACGTCCTGTTTCGGCCCAGTGAAACCGTTTCGCATTGCTTTGCTGGTGAAAATCCTCTCCTTCGGTTTGCGCCAGTCCCGAACGCAAGTTTCGGATTCTCCGAACGCCCGTGCTGCGGCCTGATTTCCGTCCGTCTCCGCACACACATGATCACTTCCCTTTTAAATGCGGCACCATGGTGAACTCGGTACTACATGCTGATAGAGCAGACGTAGAGAACGTGAAGACAGACGGTAGACTATTGCCCAAGCACGTGTACTGCAGCACATGGAGGACGCTACGGTAGCTAGGCTCGAGAGTAGCTAGGCTCGATGCGCATGCAAGACGGCCATGTTGAAATGCGACCGCTACCATGGTAACGCAGATTTTGGGCCGTACTCGATTCTCATGTGTACGCAATTTTTGGATCTGTGGACCTGTTTTATCGGAAAAAAAAGTGCGCGTTAGATTCGAGTAAATACGGTATTTGTGGCTTGAGGGGAGCGTTTGCCGTCTAGGTTGACTGCCGAACTTCCAGGCAGCCGCAGTAACCGGTATTTCGTGTCCCGCAACTACACTATAAGCGATACGTGTATACATAGAGTGCTATAGGAAAATTAACGGGAGTCTGAAAAGACCGTATTATATCCGGTCCTGCACTATAAGCGGTTACGTTATAAGTGGTCTATACTGTATTATGTTCTAGCCAGCTACTCAATATGTGGGAAAGAGAGAGAAATTGAGAAAGCTTGACAAGTTTCTACGCAACAGTATTATGTAGGAATGAGCCATCAGCCGTGCCGCATTTCTGAAACTTTTTTTATTAGCCCTGAAGTTTGCTGTTCACACTTTTGACACATCTGATATTTGGTGCAAAGCTTTATTCCAATTCATGTTTCTTGGGGATAGAGCTTCTCACTCATCATCTTAGGCAGTGCATGTAAAGCAGCTTCATCGATGTACATGTTTAGCACCTATGAAGTGTATGATGAAGAAGCTAGGACATCAAGTCACACCTTGATGTTCAACTTGAGACTGTAACCAGTTAAGTAATTGTGCTTACTCACAACGCATCATTTCTGGTGGATATTATCAGACTTGTTTATAGGTGCATGCTTTTGGCATGTATTAGGAAAACAAACACGTGTTTCATGAAAGCTTATGTAATATAAGCTTCATGTGTGAAGCTTATATTTATATATGCACTAATGCTTGCACATTTAACACTAAATTGAGTCGTGTAACATTGATTAGCTGTAGTGCAATAGTACTGGTTGTGGAGACCAGTGGTGCCAGTTTAAGCCTTTTGTATCATGTCCAGATACTAGTAGAAATTTTAGGTACTGTCTAGCTGCTTTTCATGACCGACAGCTCTTTTCTTTTCTTCTTAACTTTAAGTAAGGTTCTCAGAGTGCAAAATGCACTGCAGATAACCACATAGATAGGCAGCATAACATTCACAGATAACTGCAGCAGCATGCAAAGCTTATTCTCTTAAGCTCAGTGGTCTATTAATGGTAACAAAATAAATAACATGAACCAGCAGAATTATGAGCCAAAGAGCCCTGACACTGGATTTTTTGGCATGGGACTTTCTTTTTGCAATAAAGCAGTTGAAAGCATCAATGCACTGACAGCGAGCTTTCATATTGTGCACACATGCCAAATTTGGAAGAATGTTTTAGTTTAGAAATTCATCAGCACAAGTGTACAGCTGCAGACATGAAGTATCACACACAATGCACTGTTTTTCTGTTCAAGGCCACCAAACGCATCCTTGTATAATATTTGCACGCCATGTAATGTGTAGGATGGATAAGCGGTGGACCATTAGAGTTACAGAATGGATACCAAGAGAAGGGAAGCGCAGTCGAAGATGGCAGAAAACTAGGTGGGGTGATGAAGTTAGGAAATTTGCTGGCGCAAGTCGGAATCAGCAAGTGCAAGACAGGGGTAATTGGAGATCGCAGGGAGAGGCCTTCGTCCTGCAGTGGACATAAATATAGGCTGACGATGATCTTGGGTAGGCACTTCCTCTTTTGTACCATATTCTTGCACTGATTTCTACACAAGGATTTATTACCCAGTTAATTTTAAAGCTTCACTCGATATAGCCTATGCTGCACACATCTGGAGCATGCAACATTAAACAACTCTGTTAAAGGGGCCCAGAAACACATTTTTTTAACTAATCATAGAATGGTCTCACTATTAAAGAATGCTGGCTCACAATCCTTCAAGCATAAGCGGAGTTAGACGTAGTTAGACGCACTGATGATCGAGCGACTATCCCTTGTCTCCACTAGCTCGCTGAAAGCTACACAGGGGAGTTGGAAGGGGGCAAGGCTCCAGAAAAAAGTTATAAATTGGAGGACACTTAAGCTTCGCCTTTAAGAGTGGAACGCGAAAGCGTTATCGGGCCCCGTTCGCATTGCATTTTTCTTTATGTAGGCTTCACTGCAACACACAACGTGGGAAAGCCAGCTTACAAAGACCAAGCTTACACCAATCCTTTGAAAGTAAGCTTCACTTTTAAACACAAATGCATTGTTGAGAAGGCATTTTTCCAGGGGCAATATACGCCATCTTATATTAAATGTGAAGGCCCTAGGACCTTTTTTAAATTATTTTATTAATTGTTTGCTGTTGCACCGAGGCGAGCGCATGTCCAATACGCAATAGGCAGGCTAAGTCCCAGTTTGACCTGCCGAGGACGCGAGCACCATCTGGATGGTGTTTTAGCAAGTAACCTACCCAGGCACGCCGCTGTTGTATGGTAGAAATGCTGGAAAAGGGGTTTGTGTTTGAGTTTCCTCGTAACAGAATTATGTTTTCTCGTACATTCAAATTACAATACGATGCTATCATGACTGCAGGTTGTGGTTAAGTCCTACTTTACGATTTTCTGACAGATATTACTTTGAGAAATTCAATTTTGTTCACTAATGCCTTGCGCCACGCGGAGAGACTGTGCGGTCGGGGTGGTTCGGGGTGATTTTCTTGGCCGAGCAACGACCCCGACGTCAACGCCGGATTTTCTACGACACGGGGCCCTTAGCGCTATCGCGTAAAAGAATTTAAATTTATGTTCGGGGTTTTACATGCCAAAACCATGATATGATTATGAGGCACGCCATAGTAGTGGAGGGTTCCGGAAATTTCGACGACCTGGGGATCTTTAATGTGCCTCCAATGCACGGGACACGGGCGTTTTATGCATTTCGCCTCCATCGAAATGCAACTGCCGCAGCCGGGATTTGATCCCGCGACCTCCTGCTTAGCAGCGCAACACCATAGACGCTATGCCACCACGGTGGATCTACCAAAAAGTTGAGCGTCTCAGTGGCAAGAGGGCTTGTCGCAGAATGCCGGAACCCATGCAGCTATACGTAACTCGTGTGTAGACAGGCAGTGCAAATATGAAATGCTTTTTCTGTCTTTTTGAGATTGCATACATATATACTTTCACATATTTACTTCAAAATTAACAATAGTATTTCTTTGAATGTTCTTGCAATCATGAATTCAGCCAACAGCTGCTGGTGGGCTTCACTGCTTGCAACGATGAGAGCGAGTGATTTTTCACTGTTTTTGACACGAGATTGTAAATTCTGTGCTGCATACAGTGCAATAATATTTGGCTCACATGTTCACAGGATCTTCTACAGATCGACAACCTTTTCTTACTATGTTCAAAAAGCGTTTCAGGCGTCCTTTGAAGAACACTACTTGGTACTTGACCTTGAATTTAGAGCTACCTTACGCCTACTTTTGAAGAAAATCAGGCAGAACGATGCTTGATGATTATCTACGTTAATGCAATTAGTGTTCAAGTGGTGGTGCAATGTAATTTGGTGAACGGAAATGCATTATTGGTAGAGATATCAATGATCATGTTGTCATTACGTAATAATGAAGTGTAAGTTGCCTGTTCAGGCACATATACCCAGTGGCACATACATACCCAGTTACTCAAGTTCTCTATTCGGACCCATACCAAGTGACCCATGTTGTCTGCTTGGCAAGACAGCAGCCAGCACACACCTAGTGACCCAAGCTAGTAGACAACTTGGGTCACTTGGAAGAGTGGCATTAAATGGGCTGTAGAGATAGAACATGGGCAGGCCATGTAATGTGTAGGATGGATAACTAGTGGACCATTAGAGTTACAGAATGGATACCAAGAGAAGGCAAGCGCAGTCGAGGACAGCAGAAAACTAGGTGGGGTGATGAAGTTAGGAAATTTGCAGGCGCAAGTTAGAATCAGCAAGCGCAAGACAGGAGTAATTGGAGATCGCAGGGAGGGCTCTTCGTCCTGCAGTGGACATAAATACAGGCTGATGATGATAGAATAAAGTTACTGAACTAGGCTAAGAATGCTAATCGCATTTAAATAGCAGTGCCACTTTTAACTTCATTTGACTACATGCAACTACACTTCTGGACTGTGATCTAGAAATTTAATGATAATAGCACTTAATGAGTAAAAGGACTTCTTGTGTTACACCAGATTCACCAGGCTCATATGAAAGGAATGCCAACAACAAATTTTTTGGACCATGATTCTTGTCTTTCAAGTAATGCACATTTTTCGAGAACAACAGTAATGGCTGTCATATGCATCAGCCTGCCATGAACAACTTAAGAGGGCGCTTTAGTTCGGGCGTTCCTATCTAAGTATACATGGGAAAGGAGAAATCATTTTTCTCGCCAACCACTGCACTAAATTTAATGAGGTTTCCTGCAGTTTAAAGAAAAAGTTAAAATCTAGTGACTGTTTGGTTTAGGCCATCAATGTGTTACACAAATTGTTGAATATTGCAAATTTTCATAAAGCGGAACTATCAAGTTCACAACTCCAACTTAGCAAGGAAAAACGATATCGCAAATCTGTAAATTGCTTCCACTAATACAGTTAAACCTGCTTATAATGAGCCTTCATATAACGAATTCCTGGATATAACAAAGTTTTTCTATTTCCCGCCATTACTCCATAGAAACACATGTATTTGAAACCTCTACGTAACGAAGACCCCCTCGAAATAACAAATTTTCCCCGCCGACAACCTAGAGATTTCGCCCCAAATTTTGTCATTTTTGCGCAAGCAGCAACTGGAAGCGACGGAATGCGAAGCGGCGGCGTCGCGCTTGGTGCGCTCGAATTCAAGGCGACTGTGAGGCGAGAGCGAGCGCACGTGTGCGTGCATGTGAGCGTGTGCGAGGCGGGCCTGCATCCCTCGACCCGGCGATCTTGCCGCTGCAGGCGTGACCTTTCCCCCTCCCTTCATTCAAACCTGATCCCGCCGCTTGCTGCAGCTGGCCAAGCCTGCCAAGCCGGCACTCTCCTTATCCAGTTGATGTCGCTGAAGAAAAAAAAAATGTGACGTAGCGCTCCGTCACGTTGGCGAAAACGACCCCCTCTATAGTCAAGCGCACCGGCGCAGCCAACATAACTGGCGGCTTCCGACACGCCCCAATGGGCCCGGTGCCGTATCGGCACTTGACCCATTCGCGCATTGGTCGGGCCGACCCATTATGCCATTTCGCGCGAAGAAATAAAGGCGCCCACGCCGCTTCGCCGACGGTCACAGACAGCCGTTCAAAGCGGCGCGCTGGCTTGGGATCGCTCTGCGCATGCTCTGTAGATAACAGGCGACTGCGCGCGCGTCGGAGTATAGACGAGATGGCGTTTCATTTCAGCTGGTGCAGCGCAACCGGCGTAGCGTGACTGGCTGCAAATGACGCTGACCCGCGCGCCAATAACGTGGGACCTTATACGACGCTATGACGCCAACGGTAAGCGGTAAGAATCGAGTAAATACGGTAAGAGTTTCTTTTTCGAATTTTCGTGCTGAACCTGCATATAACGAAATCTTCTTTATAACGAAGTTCGTTGGGAATTTGTCCATTTCGTTATATCCAGGTTTAACTGTACATCTAAAGCGGCCAAATTAGATGTGTTATACATGGCTCTCAAGTACACCACTAATATGCGAGTAGTTCTTTTGCAAAACCCTTGTAAGCAAGATATAAATTGAAAAATTAAACTTGTCCACTTTGGATGCTCTAATGGATGCAGTTTACAAAACTGCGATATCTGTTTTTGGTGCAACGCTATGAATTTGTAAACTTCGTGCTTCTATTTTTTTCAAACTTACCAATTTCTGAAAGTTTATTTTAAAAAATTCTGGTTTTAAATAAAAATTCCGCTTTCAACAGTCATTAGAAATTAACTTTCTTTCTCAAAAGCAACAAATTCCATTAAAATCGGCCTAATGGTTATCTCAGAAAAGCGTTTTTGTGTTTTACGTGTATTTGAATAGGAGGCATCGGAGTTGAGCCCGAGCTAAAGGCTCCTCTTAAAATGACTTATTGACAATTTACGAAATGTTAGCTTCAAGTTTTACTTCACACCAGCAAAAACTCCTTTTTGACATGAATTGTGAGCATGCACAGTAGTCCTGAAGGCCATAAACGCAAACAAATAAATTTACGATGACAGCCAGGTACTCCATTGCTGAATATGTGTGTCAGACACTAAGTTTCCACAAGCTTGTTTAAACCCTCAGTAAATCCCATATATAATTAAGCTGATAGGTGGTTTTCAGATAATTAGTAATACTTGGTGGTTTGATGGAAACACACCTTGCTTGATGCTACCCTTGTGCTGACCAGGCAAATAAGAGCAACCAGGCACAGGCAAATGGCATCCGTTCTGGCGATCACCGCCAGTTCAGACTACAACTAAAATAATATACTATCTTTTACACAAGCTCTTTCTTGTTAAACTCATCTTGGTGGATGTGGTTTTTGTAAGCATGAGAAACTTTTTCGACATGTATTGTGCAGTCAAAAAATTATAGTCGATATTCATTGAAATCTGGAATTGTCTTCCCACATCAACAGTAGCAATTTAAGAGCATAACAATCTTTTTATTACAGTAACGTTATAAAATACTTTTATGCTACATACCTAAAATACTATAAAATGCCTTTCACTTTCCAGCACAGATGCTCTAGCACAACAAAGAGTGAGTCTAGGCTGTTGAAACCATAACAATCTTTTTAATACACGAACGTTATAAAATACTTTTATGCTACATACCTAAAATACTATAAAATGCCTTTCACTTTCCAGCACAGATGCTCTAGCACAACAAAGAGTGAGTCTAGGCTGTTGAAACACACTACTGTACACTGCATCCAACAACTGCAATCTCTGTGCACTTTGAGGGCAAACACAGAAACAAGTACCCTGAGAGTTCTTGTCCTTGTGATTCCTACCGGCCTTCTTATCACAGACTATGTCCAGACAGCTCAGAAACCTCGAGTCACACTCATCCTTGTCAGCCAGGCAGGTGCCATAGCAGAGGTCATGCTTGTGGCAACACGAGTTCATCTCCTTGTGCGGAAGTTGCTTTGCTTCCACCTAATCACATAAGCCATGAAAGAGGGACCAACAAGGAACAATTAGCAACAAGGTTCTTACAAGTCATGGCAACAACTTTCTCTAACAAGCAAGGTTTAGATATACAGAAGACTTTTGTTAATTCAACTCCGGTTAGTTAAATTTTTTCGGTTAGTTCGGTTACAACTGAAGTCCTGACCGCCACCCATACATTTCTGTGGGCCAAAACTTTCATTATTTTTATGCCGAAATTGGTCTCCGCCCCATAATTCAAATTTCACTGGTCAACATGAACGCCCCTGACCTCAAAGGTGACTCTGATCATGACCCCGATTGGCTGCGTCATACACCTTATCAGCGCTAAGGCATAGCGAATGCATCAAATACATTAAAAATTTTCCGCCAAAAACGCTTATTTTCGGCCTGCCCTGGGAAGATTTTTGTGCGAAACCTGCAGCTCACAATGAATGATTACCCGTATGTACCTGTTTCTAACAAATTTTTTCCACTTAAACAGGTCTGAAAATTGTCTGCGCAATACAATCGGATGTGAAACCGGATCTGCAGCATTCGCAACAGCCTACCATCAGAATCACGATTGTCATCACAAGATGGTGACAGAAGAGTATATATATATATCTTTCTTATCAGCTCGATACTACTCCACAAGCAGAGGCTGTCACTGTCAAGTATCTTGGTGCGATATACGACAGTCATCTTTGATAGCATACGCACATAGACTATACTGCAACAAAGGATGTTCAGGCGGTGGGTTTATTATGAAGACTGAGCAACAGGTTATCAGGGATGTACAGAGCTACCCTGTCATCAATCTAACACATGTATGTATGCCCTGCCCTGGAATTTGGTTGTATTTTATACTCAGGGGCTCCTGCCTATAAGACTCCCTTGTTCTTCAGGAGAAGCAGGCATTATGACTCTGTTTAGGGCTGCCTCCATTTGCAGCAAATAATATTTTGTATCTGGAAGCCAGACTTCCCTCTCTTGTAACAATGTTCAGTACTTGCCATAAAAACATTTTTAACATTCTCAAACCTAGTCTATGCCCACATGGACAGCAGCTTTCCTTCTTTTTAAATGATAAGCTAATATTACCTGTTTGTAACCTAAAGCTAGATGCCGGCAAAAATATATGTCAAAAAAGTAATCATATTGCTGCCACCAGTTTTCTATTTCAAATACTACCAGGTGACGCAGCACTCCAGGATGAAAAGTGACTGTGAGGAACCATCACGTGATGTTAATCCTGTATCGACGTGTTCAGGCAAATAAAAGATGCTTTTAACCGAGCAAACTGGAGAAATGGTCTCTTTCTCCACATACATGGATGTGAGCATGCGAGGGTGCCCATCTGATCAAGAAAGTAATTTTTTCAGATTCAGAAAAGTGGCAAGGATTTTGTTGGGTCTGAGGAGGTTAAGGGCCCATACGAACCTCCACTAAGATGTTTTCAAACAGTTTTAATTGGTTAGTACTTTTTTTTCCCCTTTTTTTTCCCTGGTAATGCAAAACTCCTGTCTTGCCGAAAGTTAAATGCTATTTTACAAAATCTCTTTATGAAAATACAGATAAATACGGTCATAGCAACTGACACCTCACAAAACAAAGAAAAGTGTAGTAATATTGGTATATTCTGTCCTATTCTAAATTGGCCATTTTTTATTCGTCTTCTAGACAATGTACCCATCGTGCAGAATTTTTAGTGGTCCTTCTTGCCCTTCAGAAAATAAGCCCATCCTTATATTCTGCAGAGGTTGTCACCTAATCTTTGTCTTGTGTAAGCAGCCCACATAACGGGAAAGCCTACACACTGAAAATTGAAAGCTAGGCGTGCATATTCCATGTGTGATACGAGGCAATATTAGTGTCTCTTATAAGGTGATCAAGTATCTAGCTGAACAGATATTGCATGAATTTCAAGGGGGTCTCCTTGATGAACTTGCACTGTGCATTCAAGTAAATGCAGCTAGAAAGTAATGTAAACACACACAACCACTACCTAGAATTTTTGTCATTAATTCATGGGCAGTGCCAGCTTTTTTGTTTTTTGTTTTTTTTAAGGCTGCTACTGACCAGAAAGTTGAATGGTTAAATACTTTTGCTGCTTTACAGACGGTGAAATAACAGCAAACAATTAAAAATAAAAGAAGCACAATGAGCTCTAGTCCATGAACCAGTTCAATTCATGAACATGAATTGTAACAGTAACCTAATGTTGTCAAAAGAGAAACAAGAAAAACTGTCAGCTGCTTTGTTCATCTGCTTACTGTAAGTCTCTCTATACAAAAATAACCTATATGAGTGAACAATTATGTTATGATATGGTTAATGAGCCACAAAAAGAAACCAACAGTCACGAAAACCATGGAACAAAATGTGAAACTAAAGTGCTTTTTAATTACAGGGAAATGCTAATTCGATACTTTTTTCATGAGTGAGATGAAGAAAATGGGGAAGAGAAAGGAAGAACACATGCTACTGATAGAAGCCATAACTGCTGATTCTACACGTTATGTGATCTTATGCCCCCAGAGTCATTGCAGCCCCTTTTGAAGGTATACAGTCAAACCTCGTTACGACGACGTTGCATCGAACACAGACACCTTTTTTTATATCTGATGTTAGTTGTACACTGCCCTTTTATTACTGGCAATAAACATTTTACAATTAATTCATTATATGCATCAATTCGTCATACCAAGGTTCGAATGTATTTGCTCAGACTCCCACCCACGAATGTATGTCGCACAACCAACTATTTAACATTTGGGGCTACACTTAGGCAGACAAGAATTAAGCCACACACAAGAGTTCACTCAATAGAAACAGCTTTCACTGATATTCTGGGGAAAAAATAAAGTGTAATATCATTGAGAAGTAACTAAAATAGACCAAAAAGTTACCTGGAAGCCATAAGCACCACAGCCATTGGAATCTGCTTTATAACCAATCTTGGGTTTCGGTGATGATCCTTGTGGAAGCAATGAAAAAAAGTGAAAAACGTATGAAGAAATAAAAGAGGGGAATGCTCAAAAGTACACTAAAGGCAAGTTTTCAAAATTGAACAAGCATTGCTTCTTCAGTGCATGTGCAGTCCAGCATGAACTGTCAATCTGTAATGGGCATGCAAGAAGTGCTGATAAACGAAACCAGGGCTGCGATTCTGTAGTGATGCCTTTTCCCGATGCTAATGCCTTTCGGCATGTTTCACATTCGTGAGAAGTCAAGAAACCTTCCGCCCCGGGCAGAGTGTTGAACGTGGCTGCTCACGAACGCGAAAAGCCGCAAAAGGCATTAGCATTGGGAAAAGGCATCGCTACAAAACAGCAGCATTGCAATGATTGCTGGATAAACAGCACTGTGTCGTCACACAGCAGCTGCCATTTTACAGAAGGTGTACAAACTCACACCATGACTTCACACCTCACATCTTGGTGCTAACTCCAAGAATCATGGTTATTGCCACATTGCTGAAACAGATGCACATATACTAGAGGCAGCAGTCACTTCCTTGAACAGCATATTGAACAAAGGGTGAAACCATGAGGAATGGCCAACACGGAGCTTAAAGGGTACTGAAAGTATCAAAGCATTAACTAATCAAGCTAGATTGGTACAGTATTTCCTCAGTGCCTGTTGAGAGCAATGGAATTAAAAAAAAAAAAAATCAATACAGAGGACCAATATTGCCCAAAGTGTAGCAGCTGTAATAATGCCATTGTGTGATGTGCCAGATTTCGTTGTCCTTAGGGGGGGGGATATTGTTCCTTTTTCTGCAGAAAAAGCCTACAATGGTTTCCAACCTTTTATTTTTGTGTGCGAACGATAGGTGATAATTTTGTAACAATGACCAATAACCTAGCCCCGGCTCATTGCCACAATTTGTGATGAGCTGCTTTGCAAGTTCAAAGGTTGCATCCCTACCTATTTTTTATTTGCAATTATTACTGTGCGCATACACGTGTACGTGTGTCATACCCTCCACCCTCTGTTGCGCTCAGTAAAAGTAACCTAGCTCTAATAACTCAGAAGTGCAACGCACAAACCTGGCTTGCTCTGAACAACCTCTCTGGCTTTTTTTTTTTTTTTTTTTTTTGGGGGGGGGGGGGGGGGTGTCTGATAAATCTAATGCACCCCCCCCCCCCCCTTGTGAGTCACTATAACAAATAGAACAAAAGGTGTTGCTTCAGTCCCTTACAGATAAATTTTAAATGCAAGCATGCAGCTTTAAGGGCCCTGAAACACTTTTCTAAGTAATCATAAAATGCCATCACTATTAAATTATGTCAGCTCACGAATCTCCTGCAGCAAAAATTTTTGAATCCTTCAAGCACAAGCAAAGCTAGAAATAGTTATCGGACTGATCAGTGGCTTTCGGTCTCCTTTCATTTCCACTAGTGCGCAGGAAGCTACACAGGGGAGACAGCAAGGGGGCACATGGTGCAATGCCCCACTGGCCTCACCCAAAAAGAAACAAACTTCATTAAAAATGAAATGGGAGTGGGAATGGGGGAGCCAGGCTGGACGGGGGGGGTTAGGTTGGAACCCAGGGGGTGGTAACTATAGCAAAGCAGTCTGCCAGCCTGGTCTGTATATGCCAGTTTGTGCTCCTTAATGACGTCTCCCATGCTTCTGGCGAGGGAGTTGGCTGCAAGAGCTCATCGGGGGCAAGTTGTTGGAGCACTCCCACAACATGTGGTCTTGTCCTGCCTGTGCTAGGCCGCAGTTAATATATTTATGCAACTTCTAGTTTTTCATAATTGCAGCCAGCCTTCTTGGGCTGAGTATTTATTTATTTATTTTCGATACCCTCAATCGCCGAGGCATTGCAATATGTTTGAGCTCTTCTCAGTGTTGTCGCTCGTGTCCGGGTTTATGTTTTGTCTGGCATTCAATCTTTGAGCGAAGCGGCGGATAGACAACTCTATCCACTGCCTCGCCCAAAGATTGAATGCGAGACGGCAAGTGGTGGCACCCTGTGGTGGCCGTGGTATCTATGCTATGCTTTTTATCTCGAAGACCATGCGCAGCAGACACAGCAACGTGCAACTGTTCTGTTTGGACCGGCAGTGCAAAGATGAAATGATTTTTTAGTCTGTTTGAGATCGCAGACATCTTGGGGTCACGCCAGTGTGGGGTCTTAGGGTCTCACAGGAGACTGACCACCGCGGGTTCGAGCTTAGCAAGCCACAGGGGCGTGTCAGCCTCGCCTCCAGCACCACTGCGCACGAGTTCAGGCCACAAGGGGCTACTGAGCGACGCACGCAAGAACACAGTATTGCCCCGAGTTAAACGGAAACTGTTTATTGAATCCATCGGCACAACACTGCACAAACGCCCGGGTGGCAGGGAACCAAAGGGGTCCCGCACCAAGGGCGAAAACACAGACACGGGTGCCTATAGCATGTCGCTGCGAGAACACAGGCTCAAGCTGGGACACACCGCTAGGAAAAGTCCCGGCGGCTATGCTACTTGCTCTGGCGATAACCAATGGGCCAACTCGCGAGAGCTCAGGCAATCTCCTTCGGCTTGGGCCTTCGGCAAGTGCGGCTCGGTGTGGTACGACCTCGCTCGAGCACTAGGCACCACTCTTTGGCTTAGCGTCAGGAAAGAATCAGGACAAGGGATGCGCTCCCTGCACGGGCAAAGGCACCGTGCGCGAGCTCAAGTCCTAGTCACAAAGGTGTCGGTGGACGAGAGGAAAGCATGTACATGCCCTGCGCTGGTCCCATAGATAAGAGAGCCACGCTCAGCACTTCGCAGCCGAATGCGGCCGTGTAGTGACGTCAGCGCCCCGCCCCCACCACAAACCACCCAGCGAGTGGAGCGCCACCGCTGAAACCGGTTGCGAGTGGGCGGAGATGGGCGGGGGATGGCAGACAAGTGAAGCTCGCGCAATGGCGCCTGCGCATTCCTCAATCCCCACAACATGTATATTTTTCATCCACTTATTTAACTCATATGAGCAATAATTGTATTACTGAGAATGTTCTTGAGACCACGAAATCAGCCAATAGCTGTTGTGAGTCCAGCTTCTTGCAATGACGCTGCATGACGACATTCTAGAAGTGAGAGCAAGTGACTTTTCATTGCTTTTGACAGGAGATTGTAAATTCCCTTCTACATGCAGTACAATAATATTTGGCTCACATGTTCACAGGAGCCTCGTTAACACATGAGCAACATTTTCTTACTACGTTTTTCAGGGCCTCTTTAAAAATTCTGCTCTGAAATTGTGGAAAAAGCCACCAGGGGGCCGAGTGAAGCGGACGCGCTTCACATGGGCTGCTGCTTTTATCGCGAGTTATTGCGGTTAACCTTAACCAAACTTCACGATTTTGTGTCATTCAACTCAACAAGGCAAGCGGCATCGAAAGATACCAGAATTACAGCGGTGAGTGGACTTGTTTACCTTGACCCACCGAGCAACGAGCACCTCGACATATTCGAACGCCGTTCTCCGACCGCCGCATGCGCCCCAGGAGCGGGCCTGCGTGGCCTCGCGAGCATCGAGAATGGCAGGTGAAACGAAGGGCAATGCTCACGAAATGGAAATAGAGAACAATAGTCAAGACTCGACAGCAGACCAGAGCAACATGGAATTCGATGAGAACAGCGGGAAGACGCTGAGTCAAGCTGGCCCATGGTTCCAAGCAATCAAGGCAAGGAAAAACAAGAAGTCGCCAAACGAGGACCGCATACAAGAGGGAGGAAAGCAAGGAAACTCCCAGAACCAGCAAGGAGGACTGAACGCGAGGAGCAACCCGAGAGTGGAATCAAGCATGCAAGCCAACAGCAACCAGCAACGTCAGCAAGATCAGGGAAGCCAAACTAACGGCAAGCCACCGCCGCGACGCGCGCCGCCGCCGCTGCCAGATAATGATTACAAGGTGGTGTACCGACCAAGAACCGGCATGAAGCTATCCAGCTGGCCGGACGAGAAGATCACCGAGGGACTTGCAAGGGCAAGTGGTTCCTCTTTCAAAGAGTTTTGCGCGAAAGTAACCATCCAAACACAATGGAAGCAGAACCTGATAATTGCCAGCACCGCCAACGAGGACTACGCACTCAAGCTCGGTTCCATCAACGGCATCGAACTAGGGGCGGCCACATACAAAATGATGCCGTACATCAAACCGCTCCCAGGAACAGTGCGTGGAGTCGTGCACGGTATCACTGCGTGTACGACGGAGAAACGACTTGCGGAACTTCTGGCAGCCAACAACTGTGGCATCCTGCATGCGAGGATGCTCGGCAAATCCACCTCAGCAGTTATCACCTTCGAAGGTCCGCACGTCCCTTTCTACGTGAAGGTGGCCAGCTCGTACACACGTTGCCGCCCATACCGCAGATCGGTACAGTATTGCAAGGCCTGCGGAGAAATCGGCCACCGGCAGGACGTATGCCCCAACCCAGATAAACCTATCTGCAACCGGTGCGGGGTGCAGAACCCACAAGCAGACCATGATTGCCAGTTGCAGTGCAAACTATGCGGACTACCTCACGAGACGGCAAGCAAGGAGTGCGAGAAAAGGCTCAAGCCAAGACCCCCGCCCCTGTACGTCAGGGAGAGAAGCAAATCAAGAGGCCGACAGCCATCTATAACAAGGGAGACAAGTTCAAGCTCCTCGGAGTATGGAACAAATAAGCCACAGCAAGATCAGCAGAAGATCAGCTGGGCGGAAGTGATAGCCAGTTCTAAGTCGACAACCGACCCGTTTCCCTCACTGCCGACACAAGAGCGAAATTCAAGATACGAGGAAACCATCTCCTCCCTCAGAAGGCAAAACGCCGACTTGATGAAGCGGAATGAAGGGCTCATGAAGCGTCTAGAAGAGCAAGAAAGACGTCAGGAGGAACGGGACAGAAGAGCTCAGGCCAGGGAACAAGCCCTGGAGGTGAAGCTCCAACATCTCATTGAACAATTGCAGAAGCAGCAGGAACCGACCACAACACTAACGCCGCCGAGGGAACATACTCCCCCGATAGAGGACCTAGAATCGGGAATAGAGCACAAGATGAACAAGGCCCAAATTGAAGACAAGGCCGAACTGAGAAATGAGTTCCGAGTCGAACTCGCTCAGGCCGTCGACACCATAAGTAAATCTGTGGCAGCCACCGTCCAAGCAGCCGTACAAACGCTCCGCCAGGAGATCACCCAGATGGGCAACGAGCTCAGCCAACACATCTCCATCCTAGAAAAGGACAAAGAGCAAGCAAGTAAAAAGCCAAAATACCCCATCAGAGAAGCCCAGATGAACGAGACTCTGGGAAGCCAAGATGGCGAGTAAAATAGCAAAGAAGAAAGAAGCGACCCAAACCCTCAAAATTTGACAGTGGAATTGCAGAGGAATAAATCGGAAACGGCAAAATTTGCTTCACCTATGCACCCTACACCAACCTGACGTCGTCGTGTTACAGGAAACAGAAACCAACAATATTACGATGCGCGGCTACGAAACGTACATTGCCTCAGGAAGGACCCGGACCGCCGTCCTGATCAAGAAACATCACATGACGCAGCAGCACCAAATCAACCACAGAATTGAACACACTCTGATTGAGCTGGTTCCTCACAAGAAAACCCTGCAGAGCATCTACATCCTGAATGTATACAGTCCTCCGCGCGACAGCCTCAAGGACTTGGACAAATTCCTGAGAGAAGTGAAGAAAGTCACGAAGGGTCAAAAACTCCTTGTGGTGGGCGACTTTAACGCTCCACACGTGGCTTGGGGCTACCGATCAACCAACAAGAAGGGTATGGACGTGCACAACGCGGCACAACACCACCAGCTGACGTTGTGGACCGATCCTCAAATACCAACTAGAATCGGCAACAGTGTCTCCAGAGACACCAGCCCAGACCTGACCTTCTCCACTGGATTAAGGCAAGTCGAGTGGTCGAGACTGGAAGAGACTCTAGGCAGCGACCATCACATCATCCAGACCGAAATCACGCACCACAAAACCCCCGTGAGATTAGGTCAGGCCAAAATTACGGACTGGCCCGCTTTCCGAAAATATGAACACCCCGGAAGCCTAGAGGACATCGAGGAGTGGACCAAGAACGTGGTGGACTTGGTTACCAAGTACACAAAGACCATCCAACTCACTGCGGACAATCCCGACGTCGACCCACACCTACTTCACCTCTGGGAGGCCAGGCGTGGACTTTTGAAGAGATGGAAGAAGCAGAAGAGAAACCGCAAACTCAAGATCCGCATTGCCGCAGTCTCGCGGCAGGCGGAAGAGTATGATGAAAAACTCGCACGTCAGAACTGGAATCAAGTGTGCAACCGATTACAGGGAACCCTCAGCAACCGAAAGACCTGGGCCATTCTAAAGACCCTTCTGGCGAAGACGGAATCAAGAAATGTCACGGGGCAACACATACAAAGACTTATACACAACTTCCAGGGCACCGAGGAAGAAGTGCTCGAAGCCATCACCGGGAAATACCTCGGAGACGAACAACAACGGAAGGCGCGGCCAGTCATTCACCCGGAGTACGAGGGGGAACCCAATCCGGATTTAGACCAACCTTTCACCAAGTCGGAGATCATGGCAGCCTTAAAAAATCTCACAAGAAACACGACGCCCGGCAGGGATAAAATTAACAACAAGACCCTCCGTAACCTGGACGACGGGGCGACGGAGAGTTTACTAAAATATATCAATGAAAGCTGGCAGACCGGCAGCACACCGGCTTCCTGGAAGCACGCGGACGTAACGATGATCCCGAAACCCGGCAAGCCCGTCAAGATACAGAACCTGCGCCCGATCTCTCTCACGTCGTGCGCGGGAAAACTCTTCGAGCACATGGTCCACAATCGACTCTCGCCCTACCTGGAAGAAGGGGGGCACCTGCCGAATACTATGTTCGGTTTCCGACCAAACCTCTCCACCCAGGACATTCTACTTCAGCTAAAAGAACAAGTCATCGACGGCCTCAGCACACGCCACAAGAGTGCCATCCTGGCACTCGACGTGAAGGGAGCCTTCGACAACATCTCACACGAAGCAGTGCTAAACAGCCTACAGCGGACCAACTGCGGACGGCGGACATACAACTACGTCCGGGACTTCCTGACGGGTAGAACGGCGTCCATAGGCCTGGGGAACCTCAGGACCGAGAAGTTCCAAATACCGCCCAAAGGAACCCCTCAGGGGTCGGTGATCTCCCCGTTGCTGTTCAATATAGCGATGAGGGGATTGCCGAACCTCTTGGAGAACATCAGGGGTATCCATCACGCAATATATGCAGACGACCTGACCATATGGACGTGTACGGGATCGGTGGGCGAGCAACAAGACGCACTGCAGGAAGCCATCGACAGGACCGAGCATTATCTACACCACTGCGGTCTTTCATGCGCGCCAGAAAAGTCGGAGCTCCTGATCCTCAAAAGGAGGACAAGAGGGTGGCCTCCGCAGGAGACACCAGACCCAACATTGACCCTACATGGAGTCAACATACCCAAGGTGGATGTACTCCGTATTCTGGGCCTCACTTTCCAGAAGGACGGTGCCAGTCTCGCCGCCATTAAAAAGCTGCAAGCGACAGTTACCCAAGTCGCGCACTTGGTGCGAAGAGTGACTAACAAAAAGCACGGCCTGAAAGAGCAGGACACAATCAGATCGATAGAAGCCCTGATAATCAGCAGTCACTTACAGCACCCCGTACCTGGGTCTCAAGAACAGCGAGAGAGACAAATTGAACATCCTAATACGAAAGACTTACAAGCTGGCACTGGGGCTTCCACCGACAACGTCGACGGAGAAGCTAATCAGCCTGGGCATCCACAATACTTGGGAGGAACTAGCAGAGGCCCACAAGACGAGCCAGATAGAGCGACTCAAGCTCACCAGCACGGGCAGGGACACCCTAATAAGACTGGGCTACTCAGTCGAATATGAGTCCAGAAAACAGCGGGTTCCTCTGCCCCTGAGGGAGAAGATCACGGTGGCCAGCATCCCGAGAAACATGCACCCTGAATACAACAGAGAAAGGAGGCGAGCGAGAGTGCAAGCTCTACGTAAGGCCTACGAAGGATCAAAACAAGAAGAAGTCAGATACACCGACGCGGCAAAGTACAAGAACAGAGCGGCCCACGCTATCAGCGTGATCAACGGCCAAGGACAAGAGGTAGCAGCAGCCTCGGTAAGCACTTCAGACATCGACTGCGCGGAAGAAACGGCGATAGCCCTGGCAGCCACTACGGGTAAGCGAGAGGAAGATCACATTACAGTCATCACGGACTCGCAAACAGCATGCAGAAATTACCAAAAGGGCCGCATTTCGAAACAAGCCCTGAGCATCCTCGAAAAACTAGACAATTTTCAAGAACTTTACATTGTCTGGGCCCCGGGACACGAGTCCCTGGCGGGTAATGAAGCGGCTAACGCTGCTGCCCGATATCACATTCTCCGGGCTATCCCACCGGGTTCACGAGCACCGGCAGACCAACATGATAGCGTCCCGAAAAGATACTCCGATATCCTGAGTCATTACAGACTGGGCAGGAGGATCTACCCACCCCCGCATCCCAAGCTAACAAGAGAAGAGGCAGTGATCTTCCGCAAACTACAGACCGGCACATTCCCGCACGGCACCCTGCTACACGCCATGTATCCTACGAGCTATACTCACAGATGCGCCTTCTGCTCTGCGCCCAATACCCTCTACCATATGATATGGGAATGTCAACAAAACCCATCGACACCACCCATCACCGGACCAACCGTCGAGCAGTGGGAGGCCCAGCTGACAAGCCCGAGCCCTGAAGACCAGCATCGCCTGGTGAGCAGGGCCAAGATATCGGCTCAGGCCCACGGCATCCTGGACTAGGGACGCCGCCCACCTCGGACGATTTTAGCGTCTGCTCATTTCCCTAAATAAAGTTTATTCCTCCTCCTCTGAAATTGTGCATGTCATACCAGTGAAAATAGCTTGCTTTCATGACAGGTGGCAAAATGAGCCATGTACCAGTGTGGTAATAATAAACATTTTGGCTGCAACCATGAGAGACAGAGAAAGAAACGTTTATTGTTGAAACAGTGTCCTGAGCGAGGACATGCACAAACATGACTAACAATGGTCATAAATTCTAAAAAAAAAAAAATAAAAGTACTGCAACCATGAGTAGAATTTATGACCATTGTTTGTCATGTATGTGCATGTGAAAAAATCCTTGATGCTATCTATTTCTGATATTAACCAACACTGCTGAATGGCCCCTTCGACTCTCCTTGCTTGAAGTAATGTCAAGCAGTTTTTTTTTCTTTTTTTTTGTTTGTGGTAGGGTTTCATAATTTATGGGGCACCCCAAAGCAACTGCAGTGGGGCAACATTAAAAAGGGTTCTATATTATTTACCATTTGGGGTTCTTCAGTGTGCACCAAAACCACAGCACATGGACATTTGTGCATTCTGGCCTAATCAGAATGTGACATCTCCAGCCAAGAATAAAATCCACAACCTGGTGCTCAGCAGCAGAACAGCGAACACACCGACAGAGAGTCCCTGTGGCAGCTGTCTGGCACAGTTTCGGTTTGCACCTCTGCTTTCTATGCTTCAGAACAGCATTTTAAGAAAATGAGAATTACATATGCCAGTAGGAAGTCGCATAAGCATGTTTAACAAGCAATCTCCACATGGGGGGAGGAATGAACACAACAGCTGCCTGCTTTTCAGGAAGAAAATGCTAATATGCAACAAAGACTAAAGGAAAACAGCATGGCAGTGGCAAGTTGACTGAACCAGGCATATAAATGTGCTTTGTGCTTCTTTTGCCTTGTGTGCTGCAACACATGATGCCACTTTCACATGTGGATGGAGAGACCCTTCTGCTGAATCGTCCTTGCTTTCAGTTTGATGTTTCCAATAACAAATGGAACCTTCCAAACTGACATGCATCTAATTAGAAAGCACAGTTTGTAAGACAGCTTATCATGCAATGAAAATCAGAGAAGCAGTAAAATATTCAAACTTTCTTGAAAGAAAAGAAATCATGCAGTGTACTACAGGTCTGTCTACATTCATAAATTTAGGCAAGAAACAACTGCAACACCACCAGTTCAGCACCCGTGCTCTCTGTCCATGCAAATGCAGCATCAATATATGTAAAATGATGACAGCAAGTGAACACAGACTAGGTAGGCATGCAATCTGTAACAATATTTGTGGTTTCATGGTTCGCCCAAGTAGAAAGAGGTAGTCAGAAGTCCCAGGAAGCCTGGTGACCACAGCAAGCAGACCTGGTTCTGGGTGGCATTGGCAGGAGTACGTTCAGGAGCACAGATAGCACAGACGGGGGATGATAAACCCAGGTTCGCAAACTCCTGGCAGACGACTAGTTATATGAGCGACACGGTGGACAGATTGGCTGGCTGAACATCTGGAAGAATGGCCACAGGGGCTATTAAATGTTTCTAGTTCGCAGAAGACAATGCAAGCCACATCTTCTGACGCTGTAGACTGCGCAGACATTCGTGGGTCCTGGAATGATGATGCGGTGGCGGTGTTAGGTAGCCGAAGGAACTGGCGGGTGATGCAACAACTCTTTGCTAGTTCAAAGCACTGGCATTACTTAAGGACAAGTAGATTAAGTGCATCGTCGGCTATTCCCTTCAAAATGCGAGAAATCTTGTTTCGGTCATTTTCAGTGTCAACTTTTCGACAAAGGCCCAGCACGTCCTGTACGTAAGAAATATATGACTCAGTGGTCGTCTGGACACAGGATCCCAGCTCCTTTTTAGCAGCCTGCTGATGACCAAATGGCCTGCCGAACAACTCGTGAAGCTTCGTCTTGCAAGCGTCCCAACTTGACAGCTAGATCCTCTTCATTTGTCTGGTACCACACGAGTGCTGCTCCTTTCAGGTAGATTATCACGTTGGCTGACATCAGTGGGGGGTCCCACCTGTTGTGGTCACTGACGTGCTCATACATGTCGATCCAGTCTTCGACATCTAAGCCATCCGTGCCAGGAAGGCTCCCGGGTCACGTGGGTGCAAAAGAATCACAGGAGCCTGTGGCTGCTGTGCCGTCGTTGCTTCGTAGGTCATCGCAGAGCAACCAAGTCGGCGACCACGTTGAAGTTCTGTGCTTGGTTAATGGAGGGGGCATGCAGGGAAGGCTGACCCAGCACCTCCACCAAAAAAGATGTTATGGGAATGGAGCGTACATACAAATTACTACTATATACAAGGTTACAACCACAAGCAGCAGTGACGGATGCAAGGCTTTCGTGTGCCTCTGGCGCCACTTCGTCTCATCATCTAACCCACAGAAGCACGCTCATTGTCTCGTGGCAATGTGTAGCACAAGATGTGATTTGCATGTCATCATCATCATCATCATCAGCCTATATTTATGTCCACTGCAGGACGAAGGCCTCTCCCTCCGATCTCCAATTACCCGTCTTGCGCTAGCTGATTCCAACTTGCGTCTGCGAATTTCTTAACTTCATCACTCCACCTAGTTTTCTGCCATCCTCGACTGCACTTCCCTTCTCTTGGTATCCATTCTGTAACCCTAATGGTCCACCGGTTATCCATCCTACGCATTACATGGCCTGCCCAACTCCACTTTTCTGCTTAATGTCAGCTAGAATATCAGCTATCTGCATTTGTCCTCTGATCCACACTACTCTCTTCCTGTCTCTCAACGTTAGGCCTAACATTTTTTGTTCCATCGCTCTCCAAACCTCCAAGTTTCTGCCCCATATGTTAGCACCAGTAGAATGCAATGATTGTACACTTTTCTTTTGAACGAGAGTGGTAATCTCCCAGTCAGGATTTGGTAATGCCTACTGTATGCACTCCAACCCAATTTTATTCTATAAGTTTCTTTCTCATGATCAGGGTCCCCTGTGAGTAATTTGCATGTATACAGCTAGCTAAATTAAATAATATATGGTATGTCAAAGTATGGTGATCAGGCACCTTTCCACAAGTGACAATTAAGATATTGTAACGAGCATACAAGAGGCAGTTGGAAAGAAGAGGAGGACGAAGTGCTTCTAAGCCGGATTGCGCGGTCACCATCATCCATCTCCTGTAAATAAAGTCATTTCTGCACAACTCTCCGTAACAACTGTGGTGGAAGGTGCTGGGTAATTGACACCCGAAGACGGAGGTTATACCTCAAGTTCTTCGTCGAAGCCACCGCCTTGCTGGACTTCCACCGAACCCAGTGGAGTTGGAGATGTCGCGCGACGCGGAAGAGCAACAGCCTGTCCCAGCCTCTGCTGGTTCTGTCCAGCAACTACGAGATGCACGTCCCTTCGCCGGAAAGCCGGGCGAAGACGTCGATGAATGGCTCATCCATTACAAACGGGTGAGCGCCTACAAGTGGAATAGCACTTCTCAGCTTTCCAACGTTGTGTTTTTTCTTACGGATACCGCATTGGTGTGGTTTGATAACAACGAGGAGACATTCACAACATGGGAAAGATTTGTTTCGCAAATAAAAGAGCGCTTCGGTGACTCCGTGACGAAAAAGAAAAGGGCAGAGCAGACGCTTTCACAACGCGCGCGCGCAAGTGCCGGGGGAAACATGCATGACCTACATTGAGGAAGCGTTAAAACTCTGCAGGATGGTGGACTCTGGCATGTCCGAGGAAGAGAAAGTCAGTCACATCCTAAAAGGAATCGAGCTTTCTGATCGCTAAAGACAACCTGGCCTCCATCGCCGACGTCATCCGGCACTGCCGCACGTTCGAGCACCTTAAGACGAGCACCTTAAGTCGAGCACCTTAAGTCGAGCACCTTAAGGCGTTACGCTGAAGTTTGGTAGATTAGCCAACGTTATGACCGTTGCAAGCATAGACAATGACCAGTCGCTCGATCTTGCTTCAACGATCCGTCAAATAGTTCGAGAAGAGCTCAGCCTGCACTCACAAGTGATTCACCGCGATACTCATCACCCATGCTTGACACCAACTGTTGAAACAACCGTTTCATCCTTCTCTGAGTATCCAGCGGATTATGGACTCCCGCCGCGACAGCCACCACTTGTCTACGAAAGCGGCGCTCCCTCTGATGCTCGATCACGATGGGCAGAGCCACGTTATTATCGCCAAGGCCCCGTGACTTATGTTGCCGGGACGCGACCAGAGCAACGTCGACCCTACTACCAGGACCTCAATTACGACCGATACAGCCGATCCCAGCGAACACCGGAGGCGAGTTACCCAAAAGAGAACGACCTCGCTTACCGCCCACAGAGAGCAAGCATTGGTTTTCAGGAGTATACAGTGAACCGTGACCCTCCCGTGTGCTACAGCTGTGGTTCCACGGGACACATAGCTCGTTACTGTCGCCAACGCCGTCAGTCACGAAGGACACCGCCGATGTTCTCGCCACCTGGAACCCGTACATCGCATGACACATGGACCAGTTCACTTCCCACGGACCGTTTCTCGCGCGAGATCAGACGCAGCGATTCGCCAGCGTCTGACCGCAGCCTGACTCTACCAATTAACCATCCTCGTCGTTCTCCGTCCCCTCGGCGCCGTGCATCTTCACCCCCGCCTGGAAACTATCATCCACGGCCGATGGAGGTGAGGTCGCCGGATGGTCTTTGAATGAAATACCTCTGCCTGCTGTGATGATCAAAAACAAAGTGAATGTGCTAGTTAACGGATTGCCGACCATTGCTTTAGTTGATACTGGTGCGAATGTGTCTGTCATGAGCCTCGCTTTCAAGAACCGCCTAGGCCACAAAGTTATGTTTTCATGGGACGATGCCGTTACCTTTCGTGGAGTGGGCGGCGAGTGGCTCCACGCCCTTGGTGTTTGCGCTGTAAGTGTTACGTTGGCTGGGAAAGTGTTTGTGTCAAGAGTTTTTAGTGCTTGCCCGCTGTTCGCACGATGTAATTCTTGGCATAGATTTTCTTCAACACTGCGGCACTTCTGTGGACTGTGGAAATGGTGAAATACATGTGAACAAGGTGCTTTTAGCCACGCTTTCTGAACAAAGCTCGTGTGGCGAAGAAAGGAATACACTCAGTGTGCTTGATGAAGTGCTTGCCCCCTCATGGTGCCTAACGCCCGTTCGTGTTTGTGTGAATACTGTTGACGCTGATTGCGTAGACCTCGTCATTAGGCCCCTCAGCGTTAACTGTGCTAAAAAATGTATACTCGTGCCTTGCTCTGTCGTGTGCATGACGAGAGGAGTTGCAACGTTGTGGGCGCTGAATTGTTACGCTACGCCAGTAGTCCTGCCTCGAGGAATGAAAATTGCCCTTTTCGATAAAGCTTCATGCAGCTCAATAGCAGTACTCACAGCAGAGCCCGCTCCTGCTTACTCTCCATGCGATTATCGCCCTTCTGAAGAGCTGATTCTCGGTATGATCAGCAAGGCTCTCTGCACATCTGAGCGTCAAGCCCTGGTACAAGTCCTATCCCGACATATTGCTGCATTCGATTTTACTCGCGGAGATGCGCCACTTGATTTACCGTCATCACGAGCTCGCCACAGAATAGATACCGGCTCAGCACAACCCATTCGCCAGAAGCCCTACCGCGTGTCATCCTCCGAGTGCAAGGTTATCGCAGAGCAAGTTAAGGAAATGATGAACAAAGGTGTTGTTCAAGAGTCGTCCAGTCCATGGGCAGCTCCAGTAATCCTCGTCCGGAAGAAAGATGGCTCCTGGAGATTCTGCGTAGATTACAGACGCCTAAACGCTGTGACGAAGAAGGATGTCTACCCACTACCGCGAATCGACGACGTCCATTGATTGTTTACACGCTGCTTCTTATTTTTCGACGCTTGATCTACGATCGGGGTATTGGCAAATACCTATGGAACCTAAAGACAAGGAAAAGACCACATTCGTGACCCCAGATGGCTTATTCAAATTTAATGTTATGCCTTTTGGCCTCTTGTATGCTCGTTACAATATGTTAGGATCACAGTGGGAAGTCTGGGGCATGCACCATGCGGGCCAAAAGCCACAAGAGAGCTGCGTTGTGCGTTTTCTTATGTGCCATTTCTTCGTGCTGATGTTCATAAAATTTGAGTGGCACATACAAAAATTAAATTCTGTGGTTTTACATGACAAAACTACTATCTGATTATGAGGCACGCCATAGTGTGGGACTTTGGATTAATTTTGACCACGTGGGATTCCTTAACGTGCACGCAATGCACGGTACACGGGCGTTTTTGCATTTCGCCCCCATGGAAGTGCAGCCGTCGCGGCCAGGATTCGATCCCGCGATTGAGTGGCACGTAGTTCACATAGAGGTAGGAGCACAAAACGCTAAGAAGAGCATATGATCGAAAGCGTGAATTTTACAGCAGTGGATTCAAAACAAAAAGCCAGAAAAGCAGCGTTTTCTTTCACTTGTACAGCACGGTGAGCAACCACATATCGTCTGCAAAATTTATTGACTAGGCAGCTTCTGCTTTCGTATCACTACTGCCCTTTACGTAGAGCTGCTGGGTAGGCGGCAAGAATAAACAAAATACTTCTGTAGAGAATGGTTTCTCATTCGATAGCTATATGCTGCGAAGCAGCTGGAATTAAGCTCAACCGCGACAACCACGCCAGCCCCGTGTCAGTATTTAAACACGCGTGACTGTTCCGATGCAGCCTACCAAGTTCCTGCTTTAGAACTAACCGCCACACATTTATTTATTTATTTATTTATTTATTTATTTATTTATTTATTTATTTATTTATTTATTTATTTACAGTACCCTCAGGGCCCAGAAGGGCGTTACAGAAGGGGTGGGTACAATAAACGATAACAAAACAACATGGTCAAACAATTAGTAGTATTTAGAGTGATAAACTCAAAATATGATCAGTTATTGCCATCTTGAAAGATGATGCCTCCTCGATGCAGGCGATGGAGGGGGGAAGGCGGTTCCACTCGGCACTGGTTTTTGGCAGAAATGAATCGGAGAAAACATTTGTGCGACAGAAAGGAATGAACACTTTAAACCGATGATCAAGATGTGACGACATGTACGAAGGTTCTGAAATAAATTCTTGTTTAAGTGAATTATTTTGATAAAGAATTTTTTGAAAAAGGCAGAGACGGGAAATCTTTCTTCGAAGCTGCAAATTAACAAGGCCAAGGTTTGACTTCATTAAAGAAACGCTAGCTGTGCGAGAATAGTTTAATAGGATGAAGCGTGCTGACCTGTTCTGAACTGACTCAATGGTGTCTGCTAATGTTTTTTGACCAGGGTCCCAGACAGATGACACATACTCTAGCTTCGGTCTAATTAGTGTTTTGTAGAGCAGTAACTTCAAATGGGGTGGGGCTTTAGAAAAATTCCTGCGAACGTAGCCAAGAGATCTGTTCGCATTGTTAGTGATGTGTTCAATGTGCGCATGCCACGTACGAAAGGTTACTGTTTAGCTGAATTCCAAGATATTTATAGGAAGTCACGTGCTCAAGGTTGGTTTCATTGATAATATAGCCGAAAGGAGTGGGTGAGTTTGACCGACGAGAGACAGACATAATTTTGCATTTAGTCGGATTTAAGAACATTAGCCATTAATTGTGAGCACCGGTCACCTTGAAATGTTATCTAGATCTGACTGAAGCATAAAGTTATCATGCTGATTAGTTATTTCACGGTATAGAACACAATCGTCGGCAAAAAGTTTAATAGAACTATTAATTACGGCAGGTAAGTCGTTTATATAAATTAGGAATAGTAATATGCATGGTCCCAAGTCAGAGCCCTGAGGAACACCTGACTTCACGGCGCAGTGCGGGGATGCAGAATCGTTAGCTGTTACAAATTGGGTACGGTTGTTTAGAAAACATTCTATCCATTTCAGAATATTAGGATCAGTATTAAGAGACTAGCTCAGATGGGCTACTTGGTTGCTGGCTTGGTGGATCATGTTATAACGGCGCGTGCGAGATCGAACGGGATCGACACAGAAAGAATGCACAGAAGACAATGGTCCGCGCAATTGCGGCGATTGTGCATTCTTTCTGTGTCCCGTCCTCACAAGCGCCGTTATAACATGTTCCATCGAACGCTACACACCAATTTCCCTTTCGCTCCGGAGCGCGGTGGAGTTATCTTCGTTATCTTTCAACCGCGCTACTGGCACTATCAAACATACAACATGCAGTCACTTACCGTCGGGGCACTTGTAAGCACACACAGGCTCTTTCGAGTCTTTCAACACATCTTCGACGGTGTTTAGTCCGTTCCTAATTGCCTTTATGCCGAACTTCAAATCGTCCAAGTAACGTTCGGCCTGATGCGTCAGGTGACGAGCGTAGTCAAATATAGTCTGCCCAGACACGAGCCAAGCAATTATCGTTACGGCGACCGGAATAAGTCGATACCAACCGTGAAAACTTGGAAATATCATAATTCCTTCGATTGCGCAAGGGGGATGAAACCCCGAGTCATATTTAGGAGCAGGTGATACCGGCACACAGCTGCGTTGCGGATGCGGCGTAAAGGCTACGCGGGCGGTCTTCACGATACGGATTAATGAATTGTATGTTGCTTTATAATTTCTTCCGTTCTTCCATGCGCAGAAACGATACCATACATACGACTCGCCCCTTCAGCGTATTCCCATTTCTTTCTCTAAGGCATTCCGAAACAACTCGAACGCTTGAATTTTTAGCAGACACCACCCAGAAGGAACTACAAATAAACTAAGGAAAATCGCTAGCATCAACTACGGATATGGTACCTTGTATACTGTTAACGTAGAAATAGCGCTGGAATTTTCATATAAAATTTCTCATGGCAGTAACAATTTTTCAAATCGCGAAAAGTAAAGGTAAAAGGCTTTTTTGTTTTAGATTCAGCAGTGTACATCTTACATTGCTACAACTTGTTGGTCCAGCAGTTCTACCAACTTCCGGTGTTTTTACTTCCTGTGGGAAGCGCCTCCTTTAGTTGGTGGGATCTAAGAAGTTGCCGGTTGTTTTGGTAGGCTCTTGTAGGTGGACGTTGTCACGCCGTGCAGTTGTGTATTTGACTTTGCACGATGTCATCACGAGGAGGGAAAAAACGATCCAAGGCAGTTTCGAAGTCCACAAAAGCTGGCGTGCTTTTTCCGGTAGGCCGAATAGGTCGCTATCTCCGGAAAAGCACCCACCACTTCAGGATCGGTGCCGGTGCTCCAGTTTATATGGCTGCTGTAATCGAGTACCTTACAGGTGAGCACATTGCGAACGCGTTCGAAGCGATGCTGTTGAGAGAGACTGTCCTCCCTGGCGAGCGCTCGACAGAGCTGCGGATGCTCGTGTTTGGAGTTGTGAGCGTTCCCTTCGCTGTCTGCATTTAATACCGGTGTCTCGCGGTGTACAGTACATTCGATTGCGATCGAGCCCCATCGGCATCGAAGTAACAAAGTTTATTTCTTTTGATCTTTGCACTGGTGAGCATTTGACCTAGCCGTGAATGCTCGAGTTCATACTTAGTTCAGGCGTTGATACTTAATTCATCTGCTCCCGTTGCAACTAGAACGCCGGTGTTTGGCACGGCGTCGGTTCACGTGTGATTTATAAACAGATGTCTCTTTAAATGTGTAAAATCTTTTAACTACAAAATGAAAGTCATTCCCTGGCGTGCACTCTTCGGAGCAGCAGATGCTCACGTACAGCCTTTGTTTCGATGCGGTGGAAGTTCTGCTTGTAACTGGGGCCTTTGACCGCGTCGGTCGGCGTTCGGAGTAGCGCCGGTTGACGCGTGCCTAAGCCGATGTCAGCTGACATGGGGGAATTGATAAACCGCAAAAAGTAAGATTTCTCTTTTAATTTCTTTCCCGGCGTGCATTCAACGGAGCTTCGTATGCTAGCTCCAGCCAACAGATCGTGCTCAAGCTTTTGTTTTATGGCTATGTACTCTCTCATCCACAGTGCCATTTAGCCATTGGTGTGTGTGTGTGTGTGGGGGGGGGGGGGGGGGGGGGGTTACATGCAGCAAAATGAATAAACTATTGCAGTAAATACTAAACACTGTACATCAAAATAAAAAAAGGAACAAAATTAATACATAAATATCGCAATGCACATTTACAATGTAATACAATAAGGAAGTGCTCAGGTGCTTTGGTTAACCAAATATGGAATCATGCAACAATGCAATGACACTATTCAAATATTAATGGCATTCACCACTCAATCGAACGAGAAGCACCAGCCGCAGTTGCTAGAAGAAAGAAAATTGAATAAATAGCCGCTGTTGGGGTAAGCTTCACTATCAATTATACTAACTGTAGCAGGTAGTCAATTCCATTAAAAATGATCTTGGGGGGGGGGAAAAGTACTTCTGGAGAGTTTGTCCTGCAATTATATTCCCTCACATTGAGCTCATGATCAATTCTTTCTATATATAATACGGCTGGGAAATGTACTTATTTCGCTGTATTCCAGTTTGGGCATGAAATATGTTATGAAAAAGCTTTAAGCATTAAGTTTGCTTTCTTTTTTCTAGAAGATCCCATCGTAATGTTAATTTTGTAGCAGTAATACTAAGATTTCTTGTTTAGTTGTTGACTACATACTGCGCTGCTATATTCTAGACTCTGTTTTGTCCCGGCCGTTGCCCGTAGGTGGATGCCATACAGGGCACCCATACTCTAAAATTTGCCTGACGTAGCTTTTATATAGAAGGCCACGGTGTTGTTAAGGAAATAGCTTAATCTTTCAATGTGGAAAACCTATTACTTAACATGCCCTCGCTGTAAGGAAACTTATGTGCCTGTGCCAATTCATAGATGTTGCGAGAAACACCCTGAAGTATGTATGTTCGGAAACAGTTTGCACTGGAGAACCAGTTACATTATATATGGTTGCTGGCTTATGCTTTCTCTTTGCAAACCGCATGTGAACGGTTTTTCTTGCATTTATTTGCATATGCGATTCCCCACAACAGTTTTCTATCATTTTGTAAAGAAACAGAATTGACAGTGCTGATGATTTCTCTAAATATTATTAGATCATCAGCGAACAATCTCGTGGAAGAAATGATGGTGTCTGAAATGTCATTTATAAATATTAAGAAATGTATGGGTGTGCGAACAGTGACTTTTGAGCCCGAATTGAATACAAATCGAATATTGCCAAAAGCGAATCGACTATCGAATATATTTTGAATAGTTTTCGAATAATGAACAGCTGTTATCACAATTCATATAAAACAATCTTCACATCCCAGTATTAAAGTAAGCAAGTTTCTGTCATTACATAGTACATTATGAAGCGCTTATTAAACGGTCCCTGAAACGTTTCCGACAAATTTTGTAGATGCGTAGGGTACAGCTACAGTAAAACATTTGCGTCACAATTTAAGTGAAGCGTCTCATATTAAGAGAGCTACGGACGATTACAAATTACCCTCCTCCCTAGCCATGCATTTCCTCAACTCGTTCGCTGAGTGATCGGGGTTAAGCTCCGCCTTCGCTGGCTCTACGTCGTGTTGTGATGTGTTGTCATCTATTTCCGGTTGTCTTGGAGCCAGTGCGCGAAGGCCCCCGAGCCTCTCCGCTAGCCGCCCGGCTGTCGATCCCTAGCAAGAGCGATCAAGCAGCATGCGTTGCGAGCGTTCTGTTGCAGCGCCGAGCGTGCCTGGTATTCCGGTAACCACAGGCGAGCTGGGTGTTTTGACGGATAGCCAGAGGCGTAAACTAAAGCATCTCCATACCGCTGTGATGAAGGAGCTTCGTAGGTGTACGTGAGCGGCCTGATCGGCATGCATGGTCCAGCTATCTGGTGGCGCAGAGCTTAACCAGCCAAATACAGAGCTAATATTCCTGTAACCAAGTGCAAAACATTTTAAACATATAAATAGACAACGTGTTCAAGATTACGCTCCTGCCGAAAATTTAAGCCAGCAGCAAAGTAGAAATAACTTGGTTACTGCTATATTAGCGGTGTGTTTGGTTGAGCTTTGTGCCGCCAGGTGGCTGCACCATGCAAGCAGTTCACGATTGTGCCTCCGTTCATCACGTAAAATGTGGTAAAACGGCCAGTACACTTGCACTTTCGTTTACCTGAATACCGGACATGCTAAACTCTATTGTGGCAATCCTTTGACGTGAAGTGACGGCCGCAAACGCGTAAATGCTGGCGCCGTTTGGATACCAACAGTCCGATGTGCTGCAGCCACTCCGCTCCTCTGCTGCCTTGCAGCGGGGCACGATGTCGCAGCTTGACATGTCGCCGATTGCTACGTTTGCAACCCACAATGCGACAAGGGCGAACCATGGTGCTCGCGAAAAGAAAGAACAAGACCAACTGTCCGCGCAGCTCTCGTCAACGCGGAGCACATTTTAACACAAGCAGACACTTACTGTGGGCCGGAAGTGCTTTTAGTGTAGTGATACATGTCCTTGTGCATTCTCTTCCTCTTACTTTCTGTATATAGTTAACTAACATCTAAACTATTACGAACAACATTTGTTCACCATAATGTTGCAAAAATTATCGATGACGCACTCTGGGCAGCCAATCGGATAGCTGGCCCTGTGATGTGTTATGGTCAAAACGTGTCACTTGGCCACAATACTCAGCCGATTGGCGTGATGCGATCGGTAGAGATGTACCTTTTTAAAATCTTATAATAAATTACACGCTTTATGTGGAGCGCTTAGATGCGTCTATTAATGATCAGAAGGACCTACTCTAACAACTCAGTACGTTTGTACAAAATCGTCAAAATTGTTTAGGGTCCCTTTAAAAGCACAAATGAAACATTAGCAAGTAGTTTCTTTGCATGCACAGGACTCTTCACAGAGTGCAAATTGTCACTGCACAGCCCATAAAGTATAGCTACCTAAGTGACTTAGCCTGCTCCACTAAGCAAGTTCTTATGTTTGATGTCTATGCTATGCATGCGGGGGTGCAAATTTACCGTACTTTTGCTCCAAATTTATGTTTACTTGAGCACAGTTGACGTTTTGAAATGTATGAAAAGTATTAGAAAAATATTCGCGTTTACGAATAGTGACTATTCGATTCGAAGACCGAATCAAATAGAACACTATTCAATTTGTTATCCGAAAGTTTCGAATATTCGCACACCCCTAAAGAAAAGCAACGGGCCTAATACTGAACCTTGAGGGACAGTATTAGGCCGTTACATGAATGACATCAGATTCTGTAGTATTTATCACAACGTACTGTAACTGCAACGAAAGATATTCTTGAATCCATGTAATCACTTGTTCACGGTTATTAAACCAACATAGTTTGTGGATAAGCAATTAGGGATCTACTACGTCAAACGCTTTTCTAAAAGCTACAAACACTAAATCAACATAAGAAGCCCCTGTTTAGTGTACCACAAACTTCATAAACAAGCTCTGTTAATTGTATTATGCAGGAAAGTCCTTGCCTAAAACTGTGCTGTTTTGGATTAAAGATATTTATATTTTTTGTGTATGTCATAATGGTGCTACACAAGATATGCTCTATACTCTGTTTCATATCTAGCAGGCAACACTGCAGAAGTTATGCAAGTAGTGTAGCCGTACAAGTCCCACTCCAGGCATTTTGCAGTGCAGTTGTATTTGATTTGCAAGGCTTTCTACTGAATAACTACTTTATGTCCCAAGTACAACTCGTGGGTGCAAGCTCTTGTCAAATCACATAATAGAGATTTTTACCGTGTCTGGTATTTTCGGGTAAATGGACTGGACGTTTGACCAGATGAGCGGAGGTGCAAACATGAACACTCTGCATGGTGCAGCCACCTGGTGGCACAAAGCTCAATCAGACAAAGACAGAGCTAATATTTTAGTAACCAAATGTATTCTTCTTTGTGCCTGATGTAAATTTTCGGCAGCAACACGATTATGCTGCTGCCGAAAATTTACACCAGCAGCAAAGTAAAATACATTTGGTTACTGCAATATCAGCTGTGTTTATCTGGTTCAGCTCTGCGCTACCAGGTGGCTGCACCATGCAGGCCGCTCATGTTTACGTCTACACCCCTCCAATAAAACGCCCAGTCCGCCTCCGTTTGCCGGAGTACTGGGCAAACTAAAACTGTCTATTATTTGTGCATCTTTCTGCTTCCCGTATGTGACATACTATGTTCTGGTCGTGAGTGTAAATCATGCGCCGTTACGGCTGGTTACAGAAATGTGTCACTCCACTTATTCAGTGGTAAACAGATTTAGATCTGCGATGCCTTCCATGTAGCAAATGGATTACAGTTTGTGACATAAAAGTGCAAAAATTAATGTTACATCAAATTACATGAGTCATAGCTATGTCTTTTTCTTTCATACGTATTGCGCTATTTTTTGGTTGCAATGGCGAACGGTGAGAAAAGTCTCTCTAGTCTTCATAGCATTGCCTGCTATGTATGAAACAGAGTATAATATTGCAGTGCAGTTAGAATTATATCTAATATTGTGGTGCAGTGAGATTTCTCGTGACTGGAGTTTCATAGAGAATCAGTTACTGTGCAGGAAATGATTACTTTCCTTGTATTTTAAAACTTGCTGCCGCCCTCTATAGTAGAACTGGGGCCAGTACGTTATGAGCAAATTGACATTTACAAAACAGAGTCGCGTTCATAATGAGTCTGTTCACAGCTGAAAGTAGTGCTAATAACTAAACTAACTAGCCACAGGCAGACGGCCTGAAAGGCAACACTGAACAATTCTTGACTGCACATCCATTTTTCTTTTCTTTCATGAGCAGCGGAAATATTGGAACTGGCTGGAAACGCGGCACGCGACAACAAGAAAAACCGCGTCACGCCGCGGCACATTCTACTGGCGATTGCCAACGATGATGAGCTGCACCAGGTATGTCCTCAGTATTCTATGTGCAATCTTATGCACCATGAGTGCAGTTATATAGCAGGTGCAGTAAGCAAATATAGTTGCTTCTTGCAGAATGGTTCTTGGTGGCTGCATGTGATTGCACTAAATCACTAACCCTTGTAAACATGAATGGTAAAATGTTCATTATTTATGAATTTAATTATGCACTAAGCAAAATTTACTTTAAACATTTTGTTTTTGTATGACTGAAAATGGTAGTGAGAGCAGTAAGCTTGCATACATATCGACAGCATGAAATCAGCATGTGGACAAATAATGAAACAAAATGAATGGGATAAATGTTGAATTAGATCTTAGTTTATTACGCAGTTACCAATTTGGCATATAGGTATGCACTAAGCAAAATTTACTTTAAACATTTTGTTTTTCTATGACTGAAAATGGTAGTGAGAGCAGTAAGCTTGCATACATATTGACAGCATGAAATTAGCATGTGGACAAATAAAGAAATAAAATGAATGGGATATGTGCTGAATTAGATCTTAGTTTATTACGCAGTTACAAATTTGGCATGTAGGTGAAAACGTCGGGCGAGGTGAACAGCATAGATACATGACCAACGAATCAAGGTTTTATTAACACAATTCAAAAGTAATGTGACAATGAAAACAAATGTGAGGAATTGGTACAAAAATCACCATTGCGCATGTGTGAAGCAGTCATTCAGATGCTGTTTTTTCTTGTGACAGTGCCCAAGATATTGTGTACTCCGAGTTGCCCTCACTTGATACCTAGCACCTTAGAAATGGCCTTGCTTTCCTGGCTTTTCCATTTCCACTTGCATAATACATTCATAGCAGAAACAGTTGGAGTCGATAGGCACCAGTGGCAAATGATCTGACAAATGGCCTCTTCATTGCTTTTGCCTAAACTGCAGTATGATGCTTTTCAAACTGTCATTAGTACGTTACTGGTCATCCTACAGACCTTTTTTGAGGTAAGGAGGAAAGGTCTGGCAACCAGCACGTGGCAAGCCTTTCCTTCTGTGCCACCATATTGCATATGCTGTTGTCATGCCATCTATGAACTGTTTGAATTCACCAGCATGGCTTGCGTGAATACTCTATGGTGTGCGCTAGGTATACGATTGGTGCCAGTTGCTGGTGGTAGTGTTTGGACTGGCACGGTCTACTTAGTATGACATGACATCGTCTATGTTTTAAAATGGTCTGTGAGACGTACTGAAGGGATTTAATTCAGCATAGCCGGAATTTCTGCTCAGTGTCTTAACCGATTTTTCTGTTCAGGTCTTGTTTGGCTAGTCCTCTCTGACGCATCCACCCATTTTGTGGAAACCATGTCCTCGCAAAGAGCCGTTGCATTTTCTTTATGTGGTGCCCATTTCATATTACTGCTTTGCAAAGCAAAGAGGTGGTGCTAAAGCACAAAGCTTATGCATCATGTGGTTTGACCAATCACCATGATCGCTGTGTTGAGCCACGCCATTGGCTTCATACAGGAGGCCCAACGTAGATTTAGCATAGTAAGCATAGTAAACTTGAAATGCGTGAGATGGATACTGGTGGCTGATGCAAATAGGCTCGCGATTGGTGCTTAGATGTTTCTGGGTTGTGTCGAGTTGGCTCTACATGAGCAGTCTTATGTTTCAGTTCTCGCATCAAGCATCCATATGATGAAAAATTTGTCCAATTCACAATGGCAATCTGCAGACACCGCTGCTCTTTATCAAGTGGGAATCATTGCAGTGAAAATATTTCACAACCACAGTTTGCTGTCGTTGATACACATCGAATCTTTGCAGCCAAGAGCTTTCGCTTTCTGTACTTATTACTGCAGCCAACGACTACAAAGTGGTTCCACATCATCTTTGTATGAGCTAACATCCCTTAATTGTTTCACAGAACAAGCTAAAACATCTCCAGATAGTTCCACCCCAAGTAACAGTGTGGAAATAAAGACTAATGTATAATTTTTTCAATATTGCGCTGAAGCCCCAGCAGGATTTCAAAGGATTTCAAAGTTTTTCCATTTTTGGACGGTTATGGATCAGTACAAGTTCTTAAACATTGAAAAGTTTGGTCTTTGGCTCCTTTAGAATATAATGTAGTTCATCTTACCAATAAAGAATTAGCTAGGCCCAAGCAGATGTCTTCGCAATTCATGATGTCACAGTGAGCTGGTGCAGGAGCTTCAAGGGGGCATCACCACCCATCTTTCGCTTTTGCATCTTTTCTGGCTTAGGAAACCTCCTCTCAGGGTAAGAGGGTAGCCTTTTTAGAGTTGTAGAAGGGTAATTTACTAGTACAGCGCAAGTAATTTTTCTCTTTAGTGTCCTTTAACTAGACTAGCAAGAGATAAAACATGAAGCTAAGAACAGTATTAGACAACCTGCTAGTGATGAAAATGTCAGCTCACTTTTTGAACCTTGTGATCAAGAAGGCTGCAGTCAACTTACATTAATTTGATCCCTTGGGACATGCAAAGCCAGCTCAAATCATTCTGTGTTTGAATGAAATAATGAGTTTAAAATTTGTAGCAAGTTAAACTTTCATTTACTCCAAATAACTCATGATGGTGGTCAGCAGTTGTGCTTGGCGGTGGGCACCTTACTGATTTTGTACTAAAGAAACTTTCCTGCCACTCTTAGTTCAAGCTTCCAATACTCTGCTAAAAGATTGTGCTTGCTGTTGACAGCGCAGCATGAGTTAAAGTTAAGTATGCAAGCTGTCACCCACAAAGGAAGTTTGCTGACAAAGTTGTATGTATGTTGTGATCTTCTTTTGATCAATATGACTTGGTGCTCGTGCACGAATGACCATGGTAAGTTTAGGCATGCCGAGCACCATAGGGTGCTGCAGCAATGCTTTCTCTAATATGTGTACAGATCACGGTGTAAGAAACTATTTTTAGGTGAGGACAGCGCACATTTCACGGCTGCCAAATAAAGTCCCCTGCCAGCAGATAACTTGTCTATCAGAGGCATGCAGCAGGCGCTCTTGCCATGCTTCTCTATGGGAAACATCCTGGATTTTGAAGCTGTTATTCATCATGCTTACTAATTCATTGCATGTAGCAGGAGTTTTCGTTATGCACAGATTAAAAAAATTTTTTTAATATATTGTGGCTCTATGGCTTAAGAAGGTTTATCTAGCTGTCCAACTCCTCTTTCGTTATTCAAATACATGTAAAGCGCAGAAGTGCTTTTATGAGAAAACTGCTGAACTGATTTCTATGAAATTTGTTGCATTTATGAGACAAAATTAAATTATAGCAAGAATCGGAAGTCAAATTTTGATTTAGGACTTTGAATTTTTTTTTTTTTTTGTGAAGATCAGTAAGCTTAATCTTAACTGCCATGACAAAACCTTAATTAAAAAAAAAAAAACTTTTTAGAAGTGCAAAAAAAAAAATTGCTGAAAGCAATTGTGTGTTATTTCCTTGTCAAAATTACAGGAAACTGAACACATACACATGTGCAAGCATTGGAAAAAATTCGCAACGAGTTAACTCGTCATGGGCACCAGATGGCGCTCGTTGTGATGACGAGTTATCTTGTCATCGGCAGTTAAGCGGTTAAAAAAATTAGAAGAACAAAACTACAAATCGAAAATGCTAAAAACAGATATTACAGTTCTGTAAACTGCATATGTTAAAGCATCTAAAGCTGGACAAATGTGATATATAAATTTACAGCTTATGTGATATTGTTACAATGTTCTTGAGGGTTTTGGTAAAGTGGCAAAGTGGAAATCATTTTCTTCTGCTTTAGATGTATTATTAGGTGCAGTTTACACAATTGTGATATTGTTTTTTATTACTGAGTTAAATCGTTCTAAACTTGATTGCACTTCTGCAATTCTCACTAGAAGTAGCACAAGGCAAGTTAAGAGCAGCTCTCTGAAACGTGTCTCTCAGTGAAATCACGGAGATGTGGGGACCTGTCTCGTGCCTCTGGGATTTGAGATAGCCTGCAATGTGGTGGTTGCTACAGCAATGAGATCTTAGGCTTGGACTTCGAGATCATGCAATCTCAGAGGCTGTGTTTTCAGTCATAAGTTGCACCGCTCCACCGTTTGATTACTGCTGTCGGCGGAGGACAGTCGCGCGCGCAACATTGGTACTTGATCTGGTTGATCTCGTCTCGCCGCTGGCCAGACAGTGTCCTTGTCTAAAAAAAATACGCTGGAAATTATCGACAATGATTGTTATTGTAAACAAATAGCTGAAACGAGAGTGCAAGTGGACAAACAAGCAAATGAACGAAAGAAAGAGAATGAATGTTTTCCTCGCAGAGTCCAACCGGTGACCGACCACGAAAACGGACAAAAGAGCCGAATAAAGCTATTCGCTTTAAAATAGTATCTTGCACTGCGGTAGAAGACGCACTGCTGCATGTGTGCACTTGGTCATTCCAAAGGGCGGTGGTGAGCCCACACTACAGCAAGGGAGACGTTAAGCGATGCTTCCAAACAGCACATTAAGTAGAGTTTGAATGCAATGTAATTGTTTACAATTGAATTGAAATAATCTGATTATGCCAGGGCCACTTAGTCAATGATGGCCGATTACAGCACACCTTAACAGTGAAATATACAAATTAGGATCCATCTTGAGGGACCACTTAACCCCTGTGTAGTGGAAACAGGAAGGGAAATAGTATATAGAAACAGATGAGGCACAATCAGAAGTTGCTCTTTGTGCATCAAGACAGTGAAAGGACAAGCGTGCCTAGCAATGACCTTCACAAGCTAAGTGACTGCATGCCAGTGGGGAACAAAGGGCCACTGCTGGCCAAAGAGGCTAACGTATGCTTCTTTCCAATGGCTTGATGTGGTCTCCTCAAGCTTCTTGTCGCGCAGCATGCACAGAGTGCCTGTGAGCAAGGACCTGATTCTCACCAAAGGTGGCCCAGCGGGCAGCCTGCTGAACCACCATAGGCAGAGTGGTGGCCAAGCGTCAGTGTTTTACGGTCCACTGCAACACCAATTAGATAAAAGACAAGGGAGGTGAAAGTTCCCATAATTGCAATGGCATCACTTAGTGGCACTGTGAATGCCTAAATTTCTACAAAGTCTAACACAAGTTCCAGTCGCTGTTCTGTTCCTCTCATGCATTCATGCCTGTTGTGCACTCTTCTCGTAGCCCTCTGCTCGCTCCTTGTTGTCACCTGCTGTGGTGACTCATTGACTGTCGCATTCTGCTGCTGAGCACCTGTTTGGTTTCTGCTGCTACTTTTTTCTTAATTTGATCATAAATAAAAAAAAAATGCAGTTCCTTCTTTGCAGATTATTTGCATATAGAAGTGCCCTTAACTTGCATCACAAATCAGTGGCATTTACTCTTTAACAAATATTGAACACATAAATTACTGAGTCTAGGTCAACGAGCATCTTAAGGCCACTCTAGGGCCCGTATTCTGAAACGTTCCACTAGGCGAAATTTCTTTTTTAGCTTTCAGGCGCGTGCTGATGGGCTGGTTGAGCAAAATTGAATGACGTCGGGCTCAACCGCCCAATCAGCTCATCCAATTTTGCTAAAACAGCCAATCAGCGCGCGCCTGAAAGCGAAAAAAGAAATTTCGCCTAGTGGAACGTTTCAGAATACGGCCCTAGTTTGCAAGGCCTTCCTAGTGCAATTGCTCATTAATGTATAGCTCACAACAGCTTCTAAATTGGGTGTCTAGGAGAATAGGTATGTCTTGCTGACCATAAATCAAATTGAGAAGGGACATTTCAGTGTGCTTTGGCCTTTCAGAGTGGGTCAGCCAGCAAGTTGGGAATACAAGTTCTTGTATAGTAGATATCTTATTGCACAGTTGTGGGGGAATGCCTGTCACGATGACCAAGTGGTGGTGGCATTCTGCCTCTCAGAACAAGGTTGTGGGTTTAAATGCCAACCACGACAGCTGCATTCCAACATGTGTGGATTGCAAAGACACTCACAAAACATTCTTTGGGTTTGTGTTAAAGGATCCCAGGTGGTCAAAGTTAATCCAAAGTCTTTACTATGGCATCTCTTGTAGCACATGTGTTGTTTTCGGATGTGAAGCCCCGTCAGTTGATAAACATCTGCCACAAGCTGAGATATTAAGATAATTAGTGAGCATTTGTTACTGAGGTAATTGAAATTTAGAATTTGTTATGCTAGATATGTCTTCCTCTCTGTGTATTGAGCTGAAAAGAAGAATCGTGCTATTTGCCATAGGCACTCATTGATATAATTTAATAATAATAATAATAATAATAATAATAATAATAATAAAAACTGGTCATAGATTACTTTTAGTGCATGTTGGTGCATATTCGGGGGGATAGTAATGGTGTGTCTTACTCAACCATTCTGTGTTTGGTGGGCACAAGTTCCACTGATGCCTTCTTTTCATCTTTGAATGTGCCCAGCTTCTGCGGGGGGTGACAATTGCCTCTGGTGGCGTGCTGCCGCGCATCCAGCCGGAATTGCTTGTTCGAAAGAAAGGCAACAAGTTTGTGATGCCCTCACCCAAGCACCAGCCCTCGGCACATATGCGAGTGGACAACCCACCCTCCAAATTACATCAGGCTGCCACTGCTTCTGTGGCTGCTGCCAAGCCCATGTCAGCGCCACCGCCGCCAAAGAAAATTGCGGCCACGGCAGCGAGCAAAAAGCAACTGCCACCGCCCCCATCATCGCTTATCAAGGAGAAGGGCAAAGGGACCAAGGGAAAGGTGTGTTTGATGTATTGGTTGTAGCTAGGCTTCCTGTTTTCCATAGTTTATGTTGAAGAAGACAAAAAACATTGGCAGTTAGTTCTGACCTTTTCTTTAAATTTTTCTTTCACAAAGCTTGTTTTAGTTTATAGCCACATGCATGTCTGTAAGCAGTGAATTGTTGTTGAGATGCCAAACATATTGGCCTGTGTGCCTTGTTATACATTTTGCTGCTGTTAATTTTCAGTGAGTCGTCATTGGTGTGTTGTTGCTCTTGTGCGAGACACACTTGCCATAGTGATAGGTACTTTATGAACATTGCCATCACTGGTAGCGAGATGGGTTTATCACGAACAATTTGTAGGAACATTGTGGATACTGTACTATATTCTTGAATCAATGCGAGTGCCTCCAACCAAAATGTCAAACTTAAACTTTTTCATTCTGGTTTCTGTTCTTACTTAGCATAAACCATTCAGTTTTGGTTCAACTTCAGAAAGCAAATTAACAGTTAAAACTGGTTTGCACCAGTTTATGTTTGTTAGCATAACCTGAGAATATGTAATTAAAGAACGCCAAAAAAGTTATTTTGTATAAAAACGCAATGGTGCTCCTGAGCTGCACAGAGAGATCAAGAAAAAAAAAAAGATATGCTTGCTGTTCTTCAAGCTAAAGATAAAGCTTAAAGCTTCAAGATAAAAAAAAATCACATTGGAGAAGCACGCCTCAGAAGCAATAACATACTAGTATAGTACAGTCAACGTCCGATTTTTCGAACTGCGTAGAGGCTGCGAGAATGTCCGAAAAATCGGGCAATCCGAAAAAAACGAATGCATGCCTTTTACTGCCCCCAAGGGCTCAAATCGCCACAGGCACTTGCGAAATAGCTCTGAAGTCCTGCCAGTACGCTTATTAGGCCTACCGGTGCTCATACTGCGATAGGCGATAGTGGGTGCACGCGTGTGCACCGCCGGAATACATACCGTGTCCCGTGACAATTGCCCCTTCCCACTTTTGGTATGCTTCACCGCAATACTTCACATATGCCTTACTGCGTAACACTGCTGTATTGAGGCAAAGCTGAATTCCGGGAACCGGCATTTTGCAATGCGTCATGCTTTCCAAGACATTAGCGAGGATTACAAAGGTGGAGTCTGTGCCATTGCTAACAGCGGCGAAATGTTTCCATGAACACCACAGCACCGAACAGAAAGAAACTTGGTAGCGAACGCCGAAGTAGCTAGGCCTAGCGTTACCAGGGTGGTGACTACGGCTGCCAGTGGATCTGTGTGCGAGAGCGCCGGTTCGAGGAGGCGAGATAATCAAAATGTCGGCGGTGGTGGCTACTATTAATGCCATTTCAGACCTGCGGTTATCGCAAAAAGTCCGGAAAATTGGACAGCAAAGGTTTTTTGCATCCGAAATTTCAGATGTTCTTATACATTGTCTCTATGGGGTATGTGGCAGTGCCACGAGAGTGTCCGAATTATCGGGCATGTCCGAAAAGTCGGGCGTCAAGAAAATAGGTCGTTGACTGTATGTCATTTCTGTTGCACCTACTTCACTTTACATGCTAGTGTGATCAGAAGCAACCTCCCAACAGGAAGTGCTTCATTTCAGTGATTATATTATTACAGTAAATGTAGCCGCATTAGTAGAAGAGGAGGAGTGTTAGCGGAGAAGACGAAGAAGAGAACTCTTCTTGCTCGTCGGAGGCTCGCCCTGAGGCCTGTTCAATAAACACCGTTTGTCGCGCGTCGTAACAGTTTTTGGTGGAGGTGCTGGGTACTTCAAGTAACGACGGACCCGGAGCCATTTATTCTTCGCCGGAGTCGTCGCCTCGCCGGACTACCCCCTGCGCCTGTTAACATGACCAACGAAGGAGACGCTCGGGGACCGATACCTGCCGCTCCGGGATCAATGCCTGCTGGTACGTGGCGCTACTACCGAGAACCTCGGGTTTTCGCCGGGAGAGCAGGTGAAGATGTAGAAGAATGGCTCAGACATTACCAACGGGTAAGCAAGTCCAACGGCTGGAACACCACCGACCAACTAACCAACGTTATCTTCGCTCTCAGTGACACTGCTCTGATGTGGTTTGAGAACCACGAAGAATTATTAACAACGTGGGAACGTTTCGTTCATGACCTAAAGGAATGCTTTGGCGACTCGGACGCAAAAAAGAAACGCGCAGAGCATACCCTGGCACAGAGAGCACAGCTACCAGGGGAGACTTGCACTGCCTACATCGAAGAGATCTTGAAATTGTGCAAACAAGCCAACGCAAGAATGTCCGAGGAAGACAAGGTCGGACACCTGCTCAAGGGCATAGCAGAGGATGTCTACAATTTTCTGATCGGCAAGGACAGTCTCGCTTCAGTGTCTGATGTCATGAAGCACTGCCGTACGTTCGAGGCGCTGAAGATGCGCCGAATAACGCCAAAGTTTGGACGATTGGCCAATGTTACCACTGTGGCCAGCATCGATATGAGCTCTTCATTTGACTTGGCGTCGACCATACGACAGATCGTCCGCGAAGAGCTAGACAGGCACACCGAGACGACACGTCGCCTGCCTGATGTCTCTGATGCCTCCTTTTCGCAAGCCCCGGCGACTTCACCACCTTTGAATGGATGGCAACCGTCTGTCAGCGTCGCGAATGTGTCAGAGTACCGACACGCACCGGCATCGAGAGGCCACTACTCTTCGGATACCCGATTTGAACCTCACCCTCGTTACGCACGTTCCTCGGGACGCCCCACCACTGGCAATGCTCCGCGTTACGACCCAGTCATTTGTCCTAGGCGTGCAGACGTGTCTGACAGCTCTGAAGACTGCCGCAGAAGCCGTCCGCTTCCGACATGCTACGTCTGCGGCGTCCTTGGCCATATATCCCGTTTTTGTCCTCAACGCCAAAGGTATCCGTACGATCAACTTGCTGCCCCAGCCCCCAACGCCCAATGGCCTTCTATGGCGCAATCGCCTTCTAGCAGCAACTTTTGGCAAGGAAGCTTACGGAACCGCTCACCTGCCTCCGATCGTAGCGTGACGCCACCTCCTGTTCCTCGATTGCACCGGTCTCCTTCACCACGGCATCGTGCAAGATCACCACCGCCGGAAAACTAGAGAGCGCGGCCAATGGAGGTGAGGTCGCTGGAGATTCGCTGCTGAAAGATATGCCTCCACCTGTGTTTATGTTGAAGAACAAAGTGAAAGTCCTCGTTGATGGTGTCTACATTGGCGTTAGTGGACACCGGTGCTGTTGTCTCTGTGATGAGTCTCGCTTTCCAAAGGTTATTAGGACGCAAAGTGGTATTTCAATGGAACCAAGTGGCAACATTTTGTGGCGTGAGCGGGGATTCGTTGCGGCCTGTTGGTTTTTGCACTGCACAAGTGTCATTGGGTGGTAGAGTTTTCACGACTGAATTTACAATCCTCCCCCGTTCCTCACATGATGTTATATTAGGTATTGATTTTCTGCAGATGTGCGGTGCCACCGTTGATTGCCGAACAGGGGAGATGTTTGTGAGTGGTGACATTTCTTACGAGCTCATGCAGGATGCTCCAAACGAGGATGGCGCATTTCATGCCTGTGAGGACACTCTCGTGCCTGCTTTGTCAGCTGTGTGTGTGCCGGTGGGCTGCGCTACTACCACTCATCGGGCCTTCGATGCCACAGTAGAGCCGGCGTATTTACCGTGCACGAAGAAGAACATTTTTCTGCCACATTGTCTTGTGTCTGTTGCTCAGCGGCGCTCCAAATTATGGGTTGTCAACCCTTCAGGCGAAAACGCAGTGGTACCTGCTGGCATGAAGCTTGCTTCCTTCAAAGAGTACAGATCGACGCCCGTCGCCGTGCTCACAGATGCTCCACATACACGAGTTGACATCTGCTCGGAGGACTCGAAGATTCTGCCAATGATCAGCAAGTCGATCAGCATGGACGAGCGCCATACATTAGTGAACGTCCTGACTAAACACTTAAGCATCTTCGACTTCGCCCAGGGCGATAACGCGCCGTCCATTCCTGCGTCTCGAACCAAGCACAGAATTAACACGGGGTCGGCGCAGCCTGTTCGACAGAAACCCTATAGAGTGTCACCGTCAGAGCACCAGATTATCGACGAACAGGTTCACGAAATGCTACAGAAAGGAGTAATTCAGGAGTCATCTAGTCCGTGGGCTGCTCCAGTTATACTGGTGAAAAAGAAAGATGATACTTGGAGATTTTGTGTGGACTACCGCCGTCTCAATTCCATTACCAAGAAAGACGTTTACCCTCTTCCAAGGATTGATGACGCATTGGATTGCCTTCATTCAGCATCCTACTTTTCTTCTGTAGATTTGCGATCGGGTTACTGGCAAATCCCAATGCACCCGGCGGATAAAGAAAAAACGGCCTTTATAACCCCGGATGGCCTTTTTGAGTTCAACGTCATGCCGTTTGGGCTTTGCAATGCACCCGCGACTTTCGAAAGATTTATGGACACAATTCTTCGAGGCCTCAAATGGCATATTTGCATGTGTTACCTAGACGACGTTGTCATCTTTGGAAGCACTTTTGAAGAGCACAACAGGCGCCTGGAAGTCGTCTTAGACTGCATCGAAAACGCCGGCCTAGTACTCAATTCTAAGAAATGTCACTTCGGTGAGCGGCAGACATTGGTGCTTGGCCATCTTGTAGACAAGGATGGTATCAGGCCTGATCCACAAAAGACAGCAGCTGTTGAAGCGTTTAAGCCTCCTCGGTCTGTTAAAGAGCTTCGTAGTTTCCTAGGCCTCTGCTCTTATTTTCACCGATTTATACCTGCTTTTGCCGATGTCGCCTATCCCCTGACTTGTCTTCTGCATAAGGACGCCGTTTTTGAGTGGACTCACGAGTGTGACGCATCTTTTCGTCAACTGAAGTTCTTACTGACGACGGGTCCCATCCTTCGGCATTTCGACCCAGCTGCACCAACAGAGATCCACACCGATGCGAGTGGCGTGGGGGTCGGGGGAGTCCTCGTTCAGCGATGCGGCCGGAACGAGCATGTCATTGCTTATGCGAGTCGTACGTTAAGTAAGCCTGAACGCAATTACACCGTTACGGAGCAGGAATGCCTAGCGGTGATTTTTGCTGTGCAACGTTTTCGCTCGTACGTGTATGGACGCCCATTCACAATCGTCACAGATCATCATTCGTTGTGTTGGCTTGTCAATCTTCGTGATCCCTCTGGTCGACTCGCGCGCTGGGCTCTACGTCTTCAGGAGTACAACTTCACAGTTTCATATAAGAGTGGTCGCCGACACGCTGATGCTGACTGCCTTTCGCGAATGCCGCTAAACACCACTCTTTGTGATGCCGATAACTTTGATCACTTGATTGCTTCTTTGGCACCTGCATTCCCTGATAAAGAGACCTTCGAGAAGGAGCAGCGAGAAGACTTCAGCTTAGAGCCACTTTTCAACGCGCATGACTCCACAACAAGCCGTGGATTTTGTGTTCGTGATGGCCTCCTCTCACCACTCGACACCGTATCACCCGCAAACAAATGGGCTGACCGAGCGTACCAACCGCACACTGGTGAACATGTTGTCCATGTACGTCGCATCGGACCATAAAAACTGGGACGACATTTTGCCATTCATTACATACGCTTTTAACACAGCAAAGCACGAGACTACTGGCTACAGCCCGTTTTTCCTACTCTACGCTCGTCCGCCGCGTCACACACTGGACACCATATTTTCTTTCTCCACCCACGACGATCTCACCATCGCCGAGACTCTGTGTCTCGCTGAAGAAGCTCGACGCTTGGCCCGCGTACGTACTCTGGCTTCGCAAGAGCGGTCAAAAGCACGGTACGACAGGCACCATCGGGATGTCACCTATTCTCCAGGGGATCTAGTCTGGCTATGGTGTCCGGTGCGCAAACGTGGCCTGTGTCAGAAACTTCTTGCCAACTATACTGGCCCGTACGTTATTGTTGACCAACTCAGTGAAGTGAATTATCGACTGGCGCGTCTCACCGCAACTGGACGGCGCTCCGCCAAGACTGAGGTTGTGCATGTCGCTCATCTCAAGCCCTTCACACCGAGAACTTAGCTGACTTGCCCGGCGGGCTTCGTCTAGGAGGGGAGGAATATTACAGTAAATGTAGCCGCATTAGTAGAAGAGGAGGAGTGTTAGCGGAGAAGACGAAGAAGAGAACTCTTCTTGCTCGTCGGAGGCTCGCCCTGAGGCCTGTTCAATAAACACCGTTTGTCGCGCGTCGTAACAATATATAGGTCTCTCACTACCAGAAAACTATTTGACGGACACCAATTTATGCTGGCCTAATTATAAAATTGTGAAAAGTGAATAGGGGTGTCGTGCCTTAGGGTGGCTTTGTTCTAATCATGTCATGACACAATAAACAAAAGCTTTACAAATTAAGTAACCAGACTAAAATCGGTGGGATTCCCTGAGCTCTATATTTGTAGAGTGGCTGAAAAAGTTATCAAGATGGTCAAGGGTGTGAAACCACAAGGGTCAAGAAGGAGCAGAGAAGGCACAGAGCAAAAGCGCGTCACTGTTGTGTCTTGCAGCCCTCGCTTTTCTCATGGACTAAAGAATGTTGCCAGCCAGTTTGGTGTTGATGTTGTTTTCGACACCCCTAACAAGCTGCAGCACCTCTGCCAAACAGTGGAAAAAAATAATGACAAGATAAAAAAAAAATGTTTGTGCTTTGAAAGAAAATTCAAGGTTCACTAGATGCTAGACGTGTGTAGTGTATACGTTCATTCATTCATTTTATTTCCCATCTTACAGCACAGATGGAGGGGTTGTAGAAAAAAGCTGCGCAAGGACAGCTTGACGAATCTACAAACCTAATATTCAGCAGGGGAGCAGTACTGGAACTTGTAGAATTTTAAAACATAGATAAGTACACTATTGCCACTGATAAGTTGCCATTAACTTGCGGTCAAGTTTACATAGGCCAAGCTGGCCGATGTGTTAATACACGCTAAAAGAGCATCTTCAATCACTGGATAAAGGTCATTATTCACACTTAGCCGACCACTGTAAATGCTGTCATGGCAAACCTTTTTTTTTTGTGATACCTTGTTTATTTGCATAATGAGTGCACTCTCCACTCTTCCAATCAAAAAAGTTTCTTCTTTATCTCGCATAATGATCACACCCTGAACTTGCTGCCGTGAAGTAGGAGAGTCACGGTACAATTTGGTGTCCAATACAGTGTCCGACGCACCGAAATTACAGCCGGATCCCAGGCGTTTTGCCATGTCATAGTGCTGAATTGGATGCCTGGCGTGCAACAAAAGTAGAAGATACACAGTACGATGTGGTGTCCAATACGGCGTCCGTTGCGCCAAAATGGCTGCCGGACCTAAGGTGTTTTGCCGTGCCATAGCGCTGGATCAAATGCTTGCGCACGCCAGAATTGAGGCACACGTCGGATCCGTCTGATATGGCATCCGACGTGCGGGAACAGTAGTCAAATCCAAGGTGTTTTGCCATGCCGTAGCCTTTGATCGGACACCTGTGCATGCCAGGATCGACTCGCATGTGGGACACGATATGGCGCTACGGCACGGCAAATCGTCTCGGATCCAGCTGCTGTTCCGGTGCGTTGGGTGCCATATCGGTCAACAAATCGTACCATGTGTCTCACTATTTAGAGGTGGCTGCAGAAAAAAAACTGGCCAAAAATTTACCCCGCATAATGAACACACCCCCAACATTGTGCAAGTTTTTCAGGAAAACATAAAGTGCGTTCATTATTCGAGTAAATACGGTACTTCAGTTCTGTTTGCATATAAGAATAAACTAACACGCAAGCAACTGAGGCTTACCATATCAGAAAGTGTGCAGATATTTGCGTTAGTGAGCCTTCTGTCATACTCATTGACAAAGAATTAGCTTTTTTGAACAAATGACCTCTTCATATTTGTTGCTGTTCTTTTATATTTCTTTTGTTCTGCACATGCTCATTGTAGACTGCTGAGGTATATATTTACTATGTTTTGCAAAAATAAATTTAGTTGCGAGTCAGTGCTTGTTTGTTAAGTTCCTGTGTTCTTTGTTGTATGTGTGCGCTGCAGTTTAACCATGAATAATTACCGACTCAGCCAACTTTCAGTGTTTTCGCAATTCTTATTCAGTACTGTTATTTTTTTAATGAGCAGTGTCATTATTGCTGTACACGACATCAGCAAACTTAGCTGTCGTGACAGACTTAAGTATTAGTATATCTTATGTGTCCCAACCTTCACACTTGCTATGTGTCATGTTTTTACTTGCAAGAAGTGTGTGGTGCAGTTTATACAATTATAAAAGCGCATCAGTAGTCCTTAGAGGCGGGCCATTCTGTGTCCTGGCACCTCTAAACACTCTTTCCCATGTACTCTTTGTACTCATATAAATTGGGCCCTGGTGATAGAAGGTGTAAGGGCTGCCCCTGCCCCGAGCCATCCGCCTCAGTGAGGTTACTGGGGAAAGGGGCAGACACGCAGGTGGGATTAGACCGCGTGTCCTGTCGTAGAAGAGATTTTCTGGCTGCATGGATGGAGTGAATATCATAGGAAAAGGAGATAGGTGGGGTGTCAGGTGAAGAAGCAGCAGAGTAAGTGATCTTGTCGACTAGATAGTAATAGTGATCCTGACTGTGTCCCTGCGATGAATTGGGACGACCTGTGAAGCCTATGTGTCTTTTCACAGACATGCATTGTTTTGATAACTTGTTTTATTTTTGAACAAGTTAATATGGATGTGAATATGCTTACCTAAAAATCTTGTTCTTTTTTTTGAAGACAAGTGCTTGAAAATGTTTTTGTTTCTTTGTTTTTTTCAGGACTCAACTGGTGGAGAGCAGCTGCACTCCTCTGTCACGGTGTTGTCAGAGAAGAAGCTGTTTCTTGGCCAAAAGGTTAGGGCCTTGGCATTTTGCTTTGTTGTTGAGATTACTGGCAGGTAAACTTTAAATGCAAGTTTTACACACTGCTCATACTACCTTTCACAGTTGCATAGAGTCTGAAATAAGTTAGTGGATGGGGTGAAAGAAAAGGACACTGCAGCTTAGAAAATGTTTGCTGTGTGGTTTCTTGCACCAAAGCTCATTCTTGAAGTGAAGTGTGAAGGTGTTCCTCCTGAAGCCCCAGCCGGTAGTGATATTTAACATTCTATGAAAACTTGCCTACGTGAAATGGAACTGTATAGCTGCCACCTACCTAGTGGCCGGTTTTTTTTTTTATATATATATATTTCTGCATTAGATTGATGTTTGTTTGTTCAAAGAAGGTTCTCCTGCATCGGCAGCTGTGTTTCTCATTAAAAGTTTTAAAGTAATGCAACAGAGATATCATTCACTAAAAGGGCTTTTCTGCAACATTTCAATTTCTTGCAGTGCTAACAACACACAGATACAGTAAGACGGCAATTACCATATAAATCGAAATATATGTTGACCTCTTGCCTTGAGGTTAACTACTAAATAGATAGATAAAATAAATAAATAAATAAATAATAATTCAGCTGTACAGTGATCTACCAAACACGGATTCTCGTCTGAGGATGGCTGATTAGCTTTTGACTACTCACAGCGTAGTTATCGTTGGTGATGGCTAAGATCGTTTGATGGCGACAGAGTCTGTCTGTCACTTCGCTTGTTGCTGTCGCTTGAATTTTGTGTGCATGTGGTTGCCTCTTAGTATGTGCTTCGCGAGCCAGCAAAACAGGTGCAGCGCTAAGTGATGCTGAAGCTACCAAAACGTGACAGCATGGGCGGTGCAGGGTCAAGTGAAAACTAAACTTTTTGATTACCTGTCATTGTCAAGGGTTCTTTTTTTCTAAGAATCAAATAAAAGTGGACAAGTAGCATTTTCATCAGTCTTATAATGCAATGCAATGATCTTTTTATTCTCAGTGGCTGAGTACTAATGAGCACTAGGCTGTCCCGGTAGAGTCTCAAATTGTGTCCTACATTTACCTCAATTTCTTGCTTCCTGAAGTTCTCTCACAGTAATATTCACACCTTAAATGTTTTCAAGCGTTAATCTATCATATTAGCTTGGCTTAATATATTTACCTTTAGTGCTCCTTTAAAGGGATGGTCTCCGGTTTATAATTGCTTCAGGTTTTTTGTGCGTTATTTACAGGCTGCGGTGCCCGACAAGATATCTCTTGCGTGTTGCTGATTTGTCCCAGTGGGTAATTGTTCCTCTGCCGCAGTCTAATAACAAATCGCTAAATACTCGCTTGCTTTTGCAAGTCCGCTGCCTCCAGTGAAGATAAGATGTTCCTACTTCATGAAGCGAGGCACTCGCGAGTGAATTCAGCTGCCTTTGCATTAAATCAGATCTGCGTTCACCAGGAGAGTTCATGCATGATGATTGTTAAGAATTCCACTCTGTTGTCTTTGCATTCAACATGAAACAATACAATGGCAGGAACAGCATAACGCCTGCGAAATCAAGTTTTCACTGAAAGTCAACAGTTACACTACAGTAGCCTTCTGTTAATTCAACTTCGAGTAATTTAATTTTTGGTTATTTCGATCCCAAACGAAGTTCTTGACCGGTGCTCTTCTTCTTCTTTCTGGGGTTTTACGTGCCAAAACCAGTTCTGATTATGAGGCATGCCGTAGTGGAGGGCTCTGGATTAATTTTGACCACCTGGGGTTCTTTAATGTGCACTGCAACGCAAGCACAGGGGCGGTTTTGCATTTCGCCGGTGCTCATGCATTTCTATGGAACAAACGTTATTTTGATCCTAAAATTGGCATCCACTGGATAATTTGAACTTGATCAGTGTGCACACACGCACCTGACCCCTATGGTGACCCCAAATAACGACCCCTTTAGTGGCAGCGTCTGTCTCGGCAGAGCTTAGGGAACAGTGAATGCGCGAAACACACATCATCTACCCTCAAAAACGCCTATTTTCGGCCCGCCCTATGAATATTTTCAAGCAGTAACGGTAGCTCACATTGTCTGATTATGATATTTACCCAATTCTAACACACATCTTTTGTTTTCTAAGAAAATTGGGTCGAAAATTACCGGCGCAGTGCAGTTGGATATGAAACCAAAACCGCCTCCGCGGCGTTCGTACGCTTTACCACATAACATGGCTGCATTGCACAAAAGGGAAGGAAAAGTAGAAGGAAAGGAAAGGACAAGTAATACGAAAGGAAAGGAAAAGTAGTAGGTCAGGTACACACACGACAACCTTCGCTTACCCCCATTTTCTCGACAGGGGTCAGGTCTGGTGATTTGCTTTTGTGCTTTCTTATAGTTATCTGACAATAATTTGAATTCTGCCAGAGACTGCTATATAAGATGAGGGAGTAGACTTTCGCTAGGTTTTTAGAATACTTTACCTATATTTCACTTTTTTGGATGCCACCTATAAAACCAGTTCTACTCTGTTATCTGAGCAATTGTGACAGGGCACACTTGAACCACAGCAAAGGGCTGCATTCTGTCAATATATTATTTTCTTTTGATTCTATTCCTCCCTTATCCATCACTAAGTAGATTGATCACTAAGTACAGTGTAGACCACTTATAACGTAAGTCGCCGGAGTCGCGAATATCCGCACTATAAGCGGTACCGCACTATAACCAAAGCAACAATTTTCAAGGCCCGCACATATGCAAAACATGTGCACCGAGCCTCCACGCGTATGCGACAGTCGAGGAATGCGGCTAGAATGTTTGCATTCAATTTACAGTCGAATCTCGTTAATTCGAACCAAATCACACGACGGTGCCTCCGACCGGCATTGCTCCGGCACCGCCATAGAGTAAAAGCTTAGGAGAAGCCCCTCAATGTCGCACGCGAACAAAAAAAAAAAGAAAGAACGAACGAAAGTAAGGAAAAAAAACGCGGCGTAAATTTCACCCTCTCTCAAATGGCAAGTTCGCCGATTCTGCGTTGCGCCGGAATATGCGTGTACGTGTCGATGTCTCAGCCACGCTACCCTAGCCACACGTAGAAAAATGGCAGTCAATCCTTCTTTCTCCTTTATGCTTCCTCTACTTTCTAGTCAAGTGTTGACCTTGCACGCTGCGGCAACGGCACAGAGGGAAGCAGCGGCGCTGTCCCAGGCCGGCCAACGAAACTGCCCACGCCGGCAAACGCCCGCTTCCCGATAACGGCAGAAAACGAAACTTCGAGGAGCTGGCGCCGCGCTGGCTGGAGTGGCGGCGCCTGCACGGTGACAGTTGAAAGTGAGGGAGCTACAAGGGAGGGCGAGGGGAGCCACCGAAGCGGCGGAGTTGCTGAGGCGAAATCCGCTTCCCTGCCGCCCTCCTCCCTCACATTCCACGGTCTCTGCGTGCGTCCTTCGCCATGCCGTGCCAGTGCCGCCCGCTCCCTGAAGTTTCGTTTACTGCCGTTATCGTGAAGCGAGAGTTGGCCGGCATTGGCAGTTTCGTGGCCCTCGCTCGCTATGCGCGCCGTTATATTTCAAATATCACGACTCGCACTCAAGATTCTGGTTTCAGCCTCACTGGCTGTTCGTTTCCACCATGTGCCCTTCTCCTCCATTTCGTCTCTCTTTCTTCCGGGAGCACTCCTTGGGGCGCCTGTTTGTCGTCTCCGCTGACTTTCGTACTCCCAGGCAGCCACACTGTAACCGGTATTTAGTTTTCTGCAACTGCACTATAAGCGATACGTGTATACATGGAGTGCTATGGGAAAATTAACGGGAGTCTGAAAAGACCGCACTATATCCGGTCCTGCACTATAAGCGGTTACGTTATAAGTGGTCTATACTGTATATACCTTTAATTTCACGCGACTATGGGCAAGATGTGTCGGCATATACGAGCCACATCATTCTTCGCACATTGCCAAGCACGCTATCGTATCATAGTGCGGAAATGCTGCGGCTCTTCGATGCGTACAATGCTAGTCACACGAAATATCGTGCAAATGAAAGCATCTATCAAAAGTGATCGTCCAAGAATACAGCCCAAGTTTGTCGTGTGTTGCTGCGCGCAAACATACGCTTGCCCTTGGCCTAGACCATGGAGCAAGAATTATTGAGGAGGTGAAACAGCGCTAGCTCTGGCATCACAATAAAGTCACAGTGTCAGGCACGGCGCTGATGCGCCCTCTGTCGTGAGTCGGCTCGCCGAGAAGGCAAACCGTGCGCGGCGTGCTCTCCGAAGAGGCTTGCCAGTTCAAGGCCATTAGGTGGCTATTGTCCACTAGCGTATTTCGCATGAATGGGTGTGTTTTTTGCGCCTCTTCGCCGGCTCCAAATGCCTTGAAAAATTAATGAAAAAAATGCGTCACTTACAGAGCAATTACCTGCGTGATCTACTTTTTTAAACGCAAGAATGATAGATTAGGTATGATTTGTTCCAGCGAATGATGCTAGTTACCCTCTATGCCATTAGTTCATATTTAAATTTTTCTTCTAACTTCTTCCCCGCCGTGCCTTAGATGATTGAAAGCATCATTAATGACCATTGCTGGGAGCCGCTAACTCCTGCGATAGTATCGCTTCAGGTGTCTGACGATCCATAGGACGCTGGTAAAAAACGAAGTGCGCGGAATGCACTGTGCCTACTTCTGTACCTGTGGGTCAATTTTCAAACATGACAATTCATTTTCTTTGCTGCTGCTATTCAATTTGCAAGAAGGCATCGAGTTGGTCCAGAGCTTCCCAATGCCTCACCACCCTCCTGGTCGAAGTCTGTAATATTCCAGCACCAACCTATTGCTAGTCCTCTTGGTAACTGCTTAACCGCTTCCATTCCGAAGGCCTTGTTTCATATTGCCAAAACAGATGTACACAATTGCTGTACTTCGAATTTTTTTTTAATGTATGGATGAATTCTATTCAGGAGGTTGGACGACAAAAATTTACGTCTTGTTCTTTGATGCAATAATAAACAACAAAAAAAGAAACAAAAAGAATCCAGCTCATAAAACTTTCCGAAACCACTCTTCTGAGCAAATCCATTAGTCATTTGCTAGCTTTGACAGCTTCTTCGCTTGCGCAGTCCTGCCTCGTACGCATTCCCATGTAGTAGTGAACAATTCTGGCTACAGCGTCATATTTGTGTTCGCGGCACGGAAGGTGAGGTCGAAGTTTTGAAGAACATGGTCAACAGTTCCTCAAAAAAGCACGAATGGAAAGCGCTCGCCTTTGTTGCTATGTGGAAAGTGCACAAAAAATCTGAGAAGCCATCGCCGCCGGCGCTATGCAGAAGCCCGCGGGAGCTCTAATAGATACAGATGGAGTTAAGTTGGCTGATACAATCAGCTTGCGTGCATTGAACGACATCCACGTTGGAATCCGGGGGCCACATGCACGACACTCGCGCAGGTTGTTTATTCTTTCACAGCCGACATCGTTTGAGTTCTTAGAACAGCGCTGCTTTTTGAGACAGGGATTGCTGGGAATGTTCGCGCACTTCCACTGCGGTGCCCAAGATATACGAACATCTAACGGAGAAGCGTACGTAACGAGAGACCAAGCAGCTGCCTCACCACGCGCATGTCGATCAGCGGCATATAGGCCATATGCGAAATTGCTGCCATGTATCGGAGGTCTGACGAAGCTACCGATGCGGCGCCATGTTGAAGGCATCTGTCCAAGTCATATTGCTGTCGCTGCTACAACTGTTTGCTTATGTAGTTAAACCTGGATATAACGAAATTGACAAATTCCCGGAAAACTTCGTTATAAAGAGGATTTCGTTATATGCAGGTTCGGCACGAAATTTCGAAAAAGAAATGCTTACTGTATTTACTTGATTCTAACGCGCCCTCAATTGTAACGCGCACCCATTTTCCGTGACCAAAAGAGAGGGAAAAAAAATCCTTTACAGTACCGTGCACCTCATGCTTTCATACAGAAATACAAATATCGCTCAAGATTTACTCCCAATACACTAAAGTTGTGATGAACAAAAAAGTCCCAGTTTCGCCCGAAATGCGAAGCATCGATTGCGACAGAAAATTAGCAGATAGCTATACGAAGTAAGGATAGGACCAGGAGTGGGCCGTCCAGCGGGCCAGGGCCATTGCTGAGGATCTCGGAAGATTTTTCTCTGGTGATGGACCCCTGGCAGCCTAGTCCCGGGCACCAACAGTCATAGCCGTTGGACAAATAAGTTTATTCCTATCCTAGTTTTATCGGCCGTATAAACTTGTAAACATTCGCTATTTAACTAAATTGGTCGACTAATGCCTAAGCACACGTACTACAGCACATGGTCGAAGCTACGGGAGCTAGGCTCGAAGTGCGTAGGAGGCGGCCATATTGAAATGCTGATGGCGATATGGTTGCGCAAATTTAGGGTCGTACTCGATTCTAACGTGCAGGCAATTTTTGGACCCGTTTTATCGGAAAAAAGGTGTGCGTCAGATTCGAGTAAATACGCTAGGTAAGCAAAAGGGTAACAGACGGCAGAGCTCACCCAAAACATTTATTTCACAGTAAAACACTGCGTGACTTTGCTTTGTTGTTTGTTCATGATGGACGGTAGCACTGACCGTTCGTACAACATCTATGAACACAATGCTGCTCTGTCATCGTCCAGCGAGCCCACGGTGCGGGCTCTTCGCGGGCTCGCTGGACGATGACAGAGCATGTCCATAAACCATGTGAGCACAGCTTTGTTGACGTCGGTCACGCCCGCGGCGGCAAGATCGCCGGGTCGAGGGATGCAGGCCCGCCTTGCGCACGCTGGCACGCACTCACACGTGCGCTCGCCTCGCAGTCGCCGGGAATTCGAGCACCGCCGCCGCTTCGCATTCCGTCGCGGTGGAGAAGGTGCTTCCAGTTGCTGCTCGCACAAAAATGATGAAATTTGGGGCGAAATCTCTAGGTTGTCGGCGGGGAAAATTCATTATCTCAAGGGGGTCTCCCGCTGCCACTTCGTTACGTAAATACATGTGCTTCTATGGAGTAACGGCAGGGAATAGAAAAACTTCGTTATATCCAGGAATTAATTATATGGAGGTTCATTATAAGCAGGTTTAACTGTATGTGCTTTGATCATAATCAATCTGAGCATAAAAAATGTCAAACGAGCGCTGTACGGACCTGTCTGTGTTAATGACGTTTCGTAGTGACTTAGTTGACAGTTATTACGCGTCAAGAACTGCTTCACAACGATAACGCAGCTACGAGTTCATCACCGAATCAGATGTGAGCCTGCCGTCGTTGAGAATGGAGCGATGCGCAGGGTAATAAACTTTCTCTTTTTGTTTTCAGTGTGGCGCATAAAGCGTTTTCAGCCATCTGAATATCCTGAGTACAGTGTGCGAGAGAGAGAGAGAGAGAGAAACAACTTTATTTGCGACATTACGAGGTCTTTAAATTAGCTTCCAGGTGGTCTGAGGGGTGGTGGCTGATTGCTTGCCACGACCGTTTCGGCCCAGTTTGTGACTTCTGCCTGACTTTGGCAGCCAGTCGCCATGTCGCGTGGCGACTGGCTACCATGTCTCGTGGGAGGGAGTTGGCAGTATTGACAGTGGAGGAGGGTTTCTCTCGCATTCCCAAAGAATGTGACTTCAGGAAGCCTTCATGCAGTTGCAATGTTGGCCCAAGAGGAAAGGCTTTCGTGCACCAAGGCAGGCTTGCAAATGCAGTGTGCGAAGGTCAAGAAGAGGCTCTCGCGTGCGACGCGACCATGCGCTGTGACGACGATACGAGCAAGAAGTTGTCAGAGCAACATTTGTTTCAGAAAGCTTGAGTGCAGTAGGGTGGCCACAGTATCTTTCCGAGATGTGCCGATAAATAACACGTTAGGTCAATTAAATTTGCGTTTCACTCCGTCGCCTCGGTGCCTACGGTGGTCTTGCGGATCTCGCCGCATTGCAGCTAGGCTAGCTTTTGCGACGCCGAGGAAACGCTGACAAGAAAATACCTCAACAAAACCAACAATCGCATACCCATGGTCGAATGTAGTCTACTTTCCAGAACGGTATTTTTATTTTCATACAAGAAGTGTGAGACACACCTGAAGCCCCTGACAGCACATGGAATGCTTGAAAAATGTGCACAGTGAACCATATCCCACCAAACGGTATCTTGTGAAACTCCACAATCGAATACAAACTAAAAACAACTCTGCAGCACAATCTGTGTGAACCGATAACGCGCACGAGCAGCTCTTTTAGCGTGTATCCATTATCGAAATGCAATAAACAAACTAAAGATTTCAAGAGCAACGTAGGCCCATGCGCGAGCAGCCGCAATGCGCCTCTAAAGCTCGTATACATGAAGGCGACTTGTCTGTGAAGTAGATGGTAGTGAAAATGCAATGAAAACTGTCTAGCTTAGGCATGAATCAAAATGTGTAATCACGTGCGCGGATGCTATCATCGTATTTCCTAAGAAAGGCAAACGTGAAGACGACCTTAGCTGTTAATAACGTGAGCACTGGAGTTGTGAGCCGGAGCACTCGAAACATCCACAGCGAAGGAAAATAACATGCAGGGGAACAGTTTACTGCTTACCTTCGGCATCCCGATTTCTTCGCTGTGAAGGAAAAAAGAAAGTAAGCAGTAAACTGTGACTCTTATCAGGCACCATACGTTGATACGTAGTACATTCCGTACGCTCACATGCAGACTGCTCTTAGACTCCAACATGGCAGGTATGCACACGACGGCCGCCAGATGGCAGCAGATTTCGCATAAGGCCTGTAGCCACGTTCTTGGGGGCTAACACAAACACAGGCACTGCCGGGCATTGCGGCATTCCCGTTGCGGTGTGGGAGATACACAGTTTACTCCGTCAAGCATACATATGTAACAGGAGACCTGGCGGCAGCGTCGCGCTCGAGTGCGATTCTTCGCCATGTCCAGGGGTAGTGGCTCGCAGGTTTATTTATGTGTTCGGTGGCATGGCCAATGCACCGGGCCACACCGAGGTGTGTGAACCTCGAGCAGGAGGGCCATGTGGCGTTTGTTTAAGTGATGTTGGTCTGTGTGTTCCAAAAACCGGACTGGAAAATGGGGGCAGGCACAATGTGTATAATTTATGATCGCGCCTACTTCGAAAAGAACTGATTGGTAGAATGTGAGTGAAGAGACTTGAGAGTACTGTCATAATTCGCAAGAGTGGGTAGAAATGAAATGGAGAGCGAGCGAACCGAAAATCGGCCGCCGCTGGTCGATGTATGCTACTTTGTCCTATAATAAACTGATGTATTCCTAAGCTTGCACTCCCTGAGTGCAAAGTGTCACCGGACAGCGACGAAGGCCCTTTGAAGAATCGTCTGCGTGGAAGACCTGGGAGGATAAACTTAACTGAAGGCCTGCAGATCGCAAAAGAAACCGCGACAGCTTGCATGCCTAAATTGGGGAGCTTTTCCTCCCAAGGTCACCTACGCATGCGCTCGGACGATCGCGAGTGAACTGTGGCAGGGTCGGCAGACGTCGTCTGCTCCGGGATTACTACTAGTATCTCGTTTCAAGCGCAGTATGACATGCAATTAGGATAGTATTCATTAATAGCTGCTGCTAAAATGTCCACCACTGCTATTTCTTGACATTACAGAATGAAATTGCAGAGAATGAAATTGCAGAAAATTTACAATATATGAGACGGTATCACGATTTTTGTGCGTCGCATCCATAGAAGAACATGTAAACAATAGCAACATGCCTGAGCGTCATCTGTTGTGCTGTGGTGAAAACTGCATTTCCTCCTCGCCCGACCGTGACTTTATAGGGCCGCCCGCGTACGCTGTCGCAACCTAGCAAATTCCTCTCCTCAAATACTTCTCTCTCCATGGCCTAGACATTCCGTGGTCACGATTTTTTGGCAATGCCTTTTATGCTATTCCTTTTCACACTTTTTGCGCTTCATCAGTGGTCAGAGCGACGCGTGATGCTCTGCACATGTTATCGATGGGATCAGCCAGTCATGAACAGAGAATGAGAAGAGTTGCATAGGATCGAGTGGAAAGCGTCGTCACAAAATCGTGGCCCGTATCTCCAGCATTGTCGTGCTGTTTTTACAAATAACCAAAAGTGCAGTCAATGCATGCAACCAAATTCTCATCGGTGACTACTAACTCGACTAGGCTTCGCTAGTTCCGGTTTCGCGGAGTGCTGGTGACAAGACCAGCGACCGTTGTTGTGTCTGGCGGTCCTTCGGGGCACAGGAGGCCGGCGCCGAACCAGACGCTTGAGGCTTGATCATGTAGAGCACGCTTGACGATGTAGAGCACGCTCGACCATGGAAAACGCTCGGAGATGTAAACGCTACCACATGCAAAGATGTTAGCACGTAGACGGCTCCAATATTATGGAGCCCATCCTGTAATATACCATGTACAGTGTATATAAAACAGTTTCCTAATCTCCCTGGATAACTCCTCCTCTTGGCACCTGGCACGGCACCATACATGGAACCTTCGTGGACCCTCGGACCATCACCATTCGCAACAGTGGCTGGCAGCTTATGGGATCGGCCTGCGTTGGCTACATCGGTGTGGTGAGTGCTACGTGTTTGCTTCTCTTTTCGCCAGACTCATTAGCGCAGGTGACTAAGTCGGTAATGGTGTTTTGGTGTTGTTTGTAATTTTGTCTCGCAGACCAAGAATATAGTGTCTCGTGGGCTAAATTACTAAGGGGAAGAAACACAGGGTGCACTGTAAATACAGATAAGTTTGAAATCCAGGAACTCCTCAAAAGTTGTGAGCCGATGGGCATTTTGGTTGTCCCTGCGGTAGGCAAAAGTCAACAATTGGAGCTTTTACAGAATGAGGAAGTGAGTGGGGAGAAGGCCGGAGAGGCCAGGAAAATTGTTTCGCAAGCGAAGAGAGGAAATTCTGCGATCTCCCGATGTGGTAGCGATAAGGACGGGCTTAGGGCCTGAGTTTGCGCTTCATGTCGCCAGAACTCTCTAGTACAAGTAGCTAGTTGCTAGGAGAGTAACTGTGTGTTTTCTGGCGGGCACCATTTTGGGAAATTCACCTTCTTTAAATAGCGAATTTAGGAAGTGTGAATTTTGAAGGCAAACAAGATCGCTATGGAGAAATTCAGAGTGCAGGACCTCCTTCTAATTTGCGAGGAGTTAGGCATTTCGGTCGACTCCGCAAAAACGAAAGAAGCGGTTCTCGACGTCATGAAGGTAGAAGAGGTGACGGTCGAGGAAGCTGATGAAGCTTGGGAGACAATTCAGGAAAGAAACCAAAAGGCAGAGGAGTGCAAGAGGCGCGAGCTTGAAGCTGTTGAGAAGCGCGAGAGGCGCGAGCAGCGTGAAGAAGCAGAAAGGCGCAAGCACGATGCCGAAATTCGCGAGAGGCGCGAGCAAGAGGCAGCGCAACGGCACGCTCTTAGGATGAAAGAGCTCGAACGGGAAAATCAGATGCTCAGATGGCGGACAGCGCGACGCCAGCTCCACACTTTCGAGACAGACGAGGGTATTGTTAATTTCCTCGCCGGTTTTGAACGAGTGTGTGAGAAAGAGGGTGTCAGCCGGGACTTGTGGGCTGAGCGATTAGGAGCACTTCTCCCGTTTAGTGTCGGCGCGTGTTTTATGCATTGTTTGTCCGAGGAGAAAGCGCGCGACTACGACAGGGCTAAGAGGGCTTTGTTCAGGCGCTTTGGTGTAGCATGGCAGGCCGACTTCGAAGGCCCAAAAGACAGTGAAAAAGCCGAGCCTGTCGAAGGTAACATTAGCACTGAGAGGACTAGTGTAGAAAGCTTTCGAAAAGGTGTGATGCAAGTGGCACACACACAAAACGAAGAGAGTGGCGGATTTCCCGCACCAGAAACGGAAGGCCCTTTAGGCCAAGTGTGTACGGCAGCGGCAATTTCGGCCAGCCTGCCAGACAAGGTCACGCATTGCTTCTCGAATAGGTCGGAGCAAATGCTGAGGGAACCGGGAAAATCCATCTCCAGCAAGGTAGCTTTCAGGGCAAAAGCACGTGAGGAGACTCAGGGACTGATAGGCTTATTCCCTATTGAGCAGCGGTCACAGGACCATGGAACGATTCCAGAGGCAGCTGTAAGCAGTGATGAGTTAGACGTGTTAGTAGCCGGAAGCGAGGTGAATGCGGTCACCGAAGAGAGCGGTGGTTTTCCCGCCCTAGAACCAGGGGCCGACTTCGAAGGCCAAGATGGCAGTGAAAAAGATTGCTCAGACAGCGCTGAGAGGGCTGCGGTGCCCGTCGTTAACGGACACAGTGACAAGCGCGAAGAAACAGCTGTTTCGCCATTAGCGAGGCTGTTCTGGAAACAGAGGCCGACTTCGAAGGCCAGCAAGGAGTTTTGCATGCTGTCGACGGCAGTGATAGAGCTAGGCCAGCTGAAGGTAGACTTCATGACAAGCCAGCTTGCTCAATGGTCAAATCTGGTAATGTTCTATTACAAAGGCAGACGCACTGTGAAACCCGAGAGGGCAACGAAATTTCAAGTGCGTGTGCTGATGCCGCAGGACCAACGAAGCATGCCAAACATAAAAGGCGTAAGCGCAGGATGCGAAAGGTGGAGGCGGTCGGGGCATCTCGAGTCAAACGTGCGAAGCGTCAAGGCGACATTGGTAAACGCGCTAAGATCATGATCCAGCCAGATAATGTGAAAAAGCGCAGGAGGGTAACTCCCAAGCTTAGGCGTTTGCTGAGGTCAAGGATCGGCGTGACGCACGTCGCGAAAAGGCGAGTCTCGCGAAGATTCACACGTAGTGACCGTCGCCTGACCGCAACGCGTAAAGTGCGCTGTAGACAGAGGGATGGTAACTGTCGCCTAACCGCCTCGCGTACAGCGCATTGTAAGCAGAGGGACAAAGGGAAGCGTCCTGTAGGCTGTTACAATGGCCGAGCACTCGCGGGGGAAAAGAAAAGGGTCTGCCTAGCAGATAATGGGACAGTGCGCGCACGGGTCTGTCAATGCCTCCCCCTCCCAGTACTTGGAAGCGGCTGTTCGAAAGTCGCAGCTACAAGGTGTGTCAGGCAAATTAGGGGGTTTTGCCTTATTCGCGACAGCAGCTTGCGAAATCCCCGGAATGCGCGACCCCCTCGAGTGCGTTTGAAAGAAAGGGGTGCGTTTGCGGCCCGAAAATAGAGAAAACAGGAAGACGGGTAGGATTTTTTCTTCTTTCGAATTCTGTCTGCCCGAGATTAGTTGAGTTTTGAAAGTTTGACAGGCGTAAAGAACGCCGTAGTTTTTTTGTTATGTTGTTAACCTTTCCCGGCTCAGGTTAGACTCACGATTTAAAGGGGAGTGTGTACGCGGCGACAGATAAAGAATTGAATTGCAAACAGTGTCAGGGTTGCAAATAGTTTAGAAGGTCATGCGCAGGTTGCGCAAGTTGATGACCGGAGCTTTTGCATGAGTTTGTAATAAGTCGTAGATAGTTTGCCCATCTGTTTATTTGGCATTTTCGGTATTAGGTAATGATTATGTAGCTCTCTGGTGCTAAGTGTTACGAACTATGAATTACTGAAGGTCAGTTCTCCCTTCGCCTTCCTGATCTGTGGAAGCTCTGATTCATAATTACCTAGCTTCATTACATAAACCCAGTCGGTGTCTATTTGCGAAGACACATCATCGGAAGTTTTGGTACTTGTCCGGATCAACGAGCACCTTGTGTTCCAGCGTTTTCTTTAGATAGGGGGCAGTCAGATTTTTGGAATTGGTAAAGTCTGGCGATGAGAGTGGCTTGCAGTGGCGCTTGCAGCATTGTGTGTGGCTGACAAAGGTCGCTCCTTGGAGCTTGGAGCTTGTCATTTCTGCAGCCCAGTCAGAGCCCACCTATGAAGAGGCCTTTGGTGGAAAATCATCATTCCTGGAAGCAGCGGCCCCATGGGGTTGAGCGAAGCAGGCATCAAACCGGCCGAGCTGCATGGAACAACTCGACCTCCCGATGCATCATCTGGCGGCGGGGGTGCTGTTGTGTCTGGCGGTCCTTCGGGGCACAGGAGGCCGGCGCCGAACCAGACGCTTGAGGCTTGATCATGTAGAGCACGCTTGACGATGTAGAGCACGCTCGACCATGGAGAACGCTCGGAGATGTAAACGCTACCACATGCAAAGATGTTAGCACGTAGACGGCTCCAATATCATGGAGCCCATCCTGTAATATACCATGTACAGTGTATATAAAACAGTTTCCTAATCTCCCTGGATAACTCCTCCTCTTGGCACCTGGCACGGCACCATACATGGAACCTTCGTGGACCCTCGGACCATCACCATTCACAACACCGTGCTTCCCGATGTCTCGAAATGAAAATATTGCTATTTTTGCTGTCTCAGTAGCCAAATTAGCTTACAGCTGTCCAGTCGGGGTCCGAATTGTCACATGGTGCCCTGTAAAGTGTCTGAAATATCAGTTGTCCTTATACGTTAACTCTTTTAAGATCAATTTGTTTCACCAAACGCGACCCCCCAGAGCCAAATTTCTTTATTGCCGATTTAAAATCTTCAGACTGGCCTATTTCTAAAAAAAAATTACCGCATTTTTGAGGGACCATAAAGCAACAAAAAAATATTTTGCATGGGTGAACATGCTTTGTTTATTCGTGAATATAGATGGGCTTGCATAAATGCTTAGAATAAACAAGTAAATACACTGAAATAGATATATTGTCGATTCGGCACTTGGGCAGCAGTCCGCATCGGTGGAGTCGCAGCTCGGCTCACTTGCAGCAGAGCAACCAGCGAGCTTGCCCATAGTGTAATCGAACTATGTATGTGAGCGCACGCAAGAAAACTCTATGGTTGGGCCCCCGTCAGAAAAACCATTTTGCCTTGCTGTGTGGGTGTGAATGTAGAAAAGTCTTCTCAGTGTAGCAAATCAGGCATGACTGCTGGATTGCTACTGTTACTGCCCCTGCCTGCTTATATAAAACATTGTTCTACTTTTTACTGCTAGGCGAAAAAAAAAAAAAAAGTAGGGGTGGGGTGACCTTGCACATGTAACATTGTGTCTGGCACCGCTGCAGCTCACTGTGATCCAAGGAGACATGGCAAGCGTGATAGTTGATGCAGCCATCCACCCAACCAATGCAAACTTCTCCCTTGCTGGGGAAGTAGGTGAGTGCTTCTGCTTGCTGCCCACCTACCATTGTTTGCTCTAGTGTGTGTATTATTTTTTTTTCTTGCTATGCCTACTCACTTAGCTCTTGTGTGTAATGTGCTACCAAGTGACGCATTTTTCAGAAGTCGCCCATTTTACCACTGCACTCCTCTCTGCTTCTTTATAGTCATTGCTGTTAATCATGTTGTGACTTACAGCACCAGACATGGGATGAGGAAATAAAAAGAGAAACTACAAGTATGTGTGCTAACTTCCGATTTTAATTAATGAATAACAAACTTAATTAGTACGGCATGAATTGATTGACATAATCTTTATGTTGACACAACAAAGAAAAAGCACACAAAAAAGGATAGATGGATCAGTGGAGTGGATCAATGCATACCTGCCAACTCTTCCGAATTTTCCGTACAATGTATGAATTTGGACCCGTCTTACGATTTTACGAATCTTGGTTCAATTTTTAAGGAAAAGTGGTTATATTCGAGAAATTATTTTTTAAAATTCCTAATAAAGTCACACCGTTGCTGGTGGCCGGGGGCGCCACTTACATAGGGGTGCATAGAGATGGGGGTGTGCGCCGTAATCATTATTGTCTGCAGAGTAAGGACATTTTTCACTCTGTGACGTTGCCTTCGTCATCGGGTCATTATACGACCTGACGGCGGCCGGACGTCACTGGTTGTCGTTACTCTCAACATAGAGACCCCCCCCCCCAGAGACGACGGCGATTTCGGGTCGATGCGGCAGGCACAGTTTCTGTATTGGAGGCTGTGGCTTGTCTCGCCTGTCGCCTTCGCTAGTCTTTTTTCGCGAGTATGACCTGTTTTGTGGGCCTCGCTTTTTTTTGTGCGACGTGCTGCTGCATCGGGCGCAGTGCGACTCCGGCACTCCGGTGTTTCGTAGCCGTAGCGGCTGCGAAGTGTGATGGCGTGCTCGAAGCCTCGTCAGCACTAGACTCTACCAGTACTTCCAAGTGTGTGTGAAGTCGTTTCCCGTGCCCCCCCCCCCCCGGTCGCGAGTTTACGAATTTGAAAGTCTTGTGGTTGGCAGGTATGTCAATGTGTTTTGCACTAAGATGGCAGTATGTAAAAATAAGTAATGCTTTGTGATCACTATAGAAATTTAGAGACATAACAGAATACCTTTCATTAGTTATATTTCTTATACGTGCTGCAGTGGTTTTTTTCCCATCTGCAGCAGCCGCATTCCAATTCGGCGGAATAGAAAAACATTTTTATGCAGTGTATGCTTGGTACAACAGACCATAGTAATCCAACAAGAAAGGTCTGTTATTTGAAGTACATTCTAGCTTAAATTAGTGTTGTAAAGTGTTGTAATATGTAGTGAAATGATGAAACTTTGCATATACCACCATTTAGTGTTTGATTATTGGAACCCGGAGGTGATTGCAGAAACAATAAGAAGATTGACCAAACTAAGTGATAAGTGTAGTCTATTATGTCCGAAAGTATGTTGCATGTGGATCTGTTTTAAAGGGGCCCTGAACCACCCCTTGGACTTGGTGAAAAAGTCCTCAAATAGCATTCGCTGCTGTCAACAGCTCAGCCAAGTTCTGCAGTCTTGCGTGGCGCGTGGAGCTCGTAAGCGGAGCGCAAAATCACGTTTCTCTCAAACGCTTCTTCTTTCTGGACGCTTTATTTCGTAATAAAGCCCATTCCCATATGCGGCTGCTATTTGTGAATAGCTGACATCAATGAAGACGGGTTTTTGGATCGGTGCGCTTCTTCCTGCTGTTACTGTGTATATTTATTGACGCAGTTTAATAAACAGGCTGAAGTAAGTGAAAATCTGCTTTCGAATTTCGACACTTCTGGAAGAAGCCGACTATCGTCTGCTCACGCGTGGCCGCACGATTAGGAATTAAACTTTGGCCATCCAGCTCCTTGGTGTTGTAGCCATCTGGTCTCGCTAATTTCAGCTAGTTTGGAACACTCAACTAGCCTCAAACCGTGCGAAACTTAAACCGTACTCACTCCTGGCTGCTCCTGGTGTGCCTTGGCACACTTCGCTTTGTAATGAGCTATTGATAGCGCTTTAAAATGCGCAAGTTGGATGTAGCTACTATGCATCAGTTAAGCTGGTGCAGGACAAAGCCAGTCCGTACTACGTAGCACAGCGAGACAGAAGCATATGTGTGCGAGCATGCACTCAACCCAAGTTGTGCACAAAGCAAACACTGCAGTTCCATGTAGCTGCTGTCTGCTACATAGCGTGGATACCACAGCTGCCGCAGGCTGCCGCGATGAGGCCACTGACTTAGGGTGCCTCGATGCCGGTGAGGAGGACATTGGGACACCCTAACTGGCTGAGCACACTGCGGCTCATTGAAGACAGCCACGTTTGGTGCATCACAGGCACCAAATTGGAAATAGTGGCGGGCGTCTACGTTGACATCCAAAGTCATATTTGAACTGTGTGCCACGGTGACGTTCAGTAGGCGGAGCATTGTGGGCACACCCCACTCCGCCGTAGCCTTCACAGTGCAAATCATTGAAGAAGAAGCGGGAGCACCACGAACGGTGTGTTTGATTTCCAATAACTTTGCTTCTGCTGAATGTATTGAAGCACTTTTTAAATGGAAAATTAGACATCCACCCAATCATAGCAATTGCTACAAAGGGTTCCTCGAAAGAAAAGCCTCGCAGTTGAAGAAAAATTTGTCCTGGTCCGAGAATCGAACCCGGGACCACCCATTTTCCGGGGCAGCTGCTCGGGTTCGAGGGACCACTGCCTTTCCGCGGTGGTCCCGGGTTCGAGCTCCGGACCAGGACGAATTTTTCTTCAACTGCAAGGCTTTTCTTTCGAGGAACCCGTATGGGTTTTCTTTGTAGCAGCTGCTACAATTGTGTGGATGTCTCCTTTTCCATTTAATTCCTTATCTACACGTAGCGGGTTTCCGCTGAACTATTACGTCGAAGCACTTTTTGCTGCAAAGTGTTTCTGAAATAGCCTATTTCAACTTCAAATGCATTTCTCCGCTTCAATAAAAAGTGGTTCAGGGCCTTTTTAATGAACGGGAACTGTACAGTAAAACCTTATTACAAAGAAGTTGAAAGGGGAGTCAGAATTGCTTTGTTATGTCCGTTATTCCATGTACTACAGTGGGGATTTCAAGGGGGATTTCACTCACTTTGCTTGATCTTTTATTTGTTATATCTTGTTTTGTCATAACGGGGTTTCACTGTAACCATGTTTTAAATGCACATTGAGCAACCGCAGTTGATCATAATTTTATTTGGACCACTACAGCCTCTGTCATAGCCAGCCTGTGTGTTGCTTTGGGACGTTAGACATGACAATTTGATTCGGTTTGTGGTATGACAGAGAAAGAAACCTTTATTAGTTACTTTTCTAATAATGAGCATCCTCCTAAGAACAGCCACTCTCATTTTGTTGCATACCTGCCAACTTTCCCAATGTTTCCGCAAAGTTTGCATATTTTGACTCATTTTACGGTTTTATTAATTTTGTATCAAGTTTCATGAAAAATAAATTATTGCTTTGAGCAAGTTTATTCAGGAAAGTTCCTGAAGCAGGTGAAATCGGCAACAGCAAAGTCACTGAAAAAATCACTGTCATCTAAAGAAAGTGTGTTGCTTGTCTGTTTGTGCTGTTCCAAGTTTGGTTCTGCTTTGTGTGACGCCCGAAGGGAAATCATTCTTAATAAAGTGCCTATGTATCCCACAAAAGTTGTGTACTCAGCGCAAGCTTTTAAAAAATATGTGTGCTGTCTCCCCCCCACCCTAGTGCCACGGGGTCTGTGCCACGTTTACGGGGTTTTTATTAATTTTAGTGTTCATAGGTTGGCAGCTATGTTGTTGACAGATCAACCTTAAAGATAAAATTATGCAAAATATTTTCCTTTAGCTATACAAATGTAGTAACACATGCACTTATTTATCCTTTTCTCAGGGACTGCATTTCATTTGCTAGCAACTTAATGTTATCGCTAAGCACAAGACGCGCCTGCATGATTTGGTACTTACTCGAATGTTATTGTTGAATCAATCTCTTGTGTCTGTTGTCATCTGATTGTATGTGCGACGCGAATTGTGTAGTACCTTCTAGAAGGCACGCAGGCACCAGTGATTACACTAGAACCTTCGACGAGTCAAGTATAAAAGCCGACGTGCTTGACCCAAAGATAAGATTTCCCTACAATCGACGTCTGTGCTTGCTGGTATCATACTGCTTGACTGTTACTTGTTTTTCTGAGCACAGGTTCGCCCAATCAAACGTCAGTTTCGTGATTCACAGTTTTGCTGTGTTCTTCATCGTCACTACAATGTGACAATAGATACTACTCTATGGCTCTTCCTACACCATTATTTATGGCCTACTAGTGTGTCTGTAGTTTTCGTTTTATGGTAAGAGTAATTTAAATCTACTTTATCATTGCCACATGCTCTTGTAACATGTTACACAATGTTTTCTTCGCTCTGTCTCTGTCTCCTTAGGCCAAGTCCTGGAGAAGGCAGGTGGTAAGGAGTTCCAGCAAGAAGTGAGAGAGTTGCTGGCTTCTCATGGGCCTTTGGAGACTGCTGGAGGTGAAGCTAGTGTGTTTTTAATTTATTTTAAGGTGCTTGAGCTAACACAATTCAAAACACATAGCTGCTCATAGCCTCCTGGTATAAAAGGAACCCCACAACACGTTTATCAATGTGCCAAGGAGCTGCAGACAAGCTTTAAAGGAAAAAGCAAGTGAACTAGGCAGATTTTTTTTTTTTTAGAACTACAGGATATGTAGTTGTCTATAGAAGTCTTTGGACATTCAAACCTCTCAAAAAACTATGTGCACATTTACACTATACTTTTGGTATAAGGGGTATGCACTGAGCTCGATCCGCAAGGCGGTGACAGCGTCATTGGGGCAGCCCTGCCATGTTTACGGTCGCTTCTGTTGCGGAGCGTTGGATAAATAACAGCGGTTCTCCTCGCGCAAACGTCTGATTCCTATTTTTTACCTGCCGTTCGTCTTGTGGACCTAACCAGTCACTGATATACAGTTAAACCTGGATATAACGAAATTGACAAATTCCCAAAAAACTTTGTTATAAAGAGGGTTTCGTTATATGCAAGTTCGGCAAGAAAATTTGAAAAAGAAACGCTTATCATATATACTCGATTCTAATGTGCCCTCGATTGTAACATGCACCCGTTTCCTCCAGAAACGGCGTCCAAGATGGCCATTTTGTCCTCAAGAGTCAATATCTTGTGTTTCTTCGTCAAAGCACTCATCTTTGGAATGTCACACCAGGTACTGGATGCGTGGACGCGTGTAATTTCGCACAAGTTCGAGGCGTCGGAAACGAAGAGCGAGTGACACGATGGCGTCGTAGCGTCGTATAGTGTCACCTAGTGTCAGGTTAGTGAAGTGAAGCGCAGAGACTTGCGCAGTAACCAAAAAGTGGCGCTGCCAGCACGTTGCAAAAAAAAAAAAAAAAACTTCAGCAACATCAACTGGAAAAGGAGAGTGCCGGCTTGGCGGGCTAGGCCAGCTGCAGCAAGCGGCGGGATCAGGTTTGAATGAAGGGAGGGGGAAATGTCACACCCGCTGCAGCAAGATTGCCTGGTCGAGGGATGCAGACCCGCCTCGCACACGTGCGCTCGCTCTCGTCTCGCAGTAGCCGTGAATTCGAGTGCGCCAAGCGCGACGCCGCCGCTTCGCATTCCGTCGCGGCAGAGAAGGTTGCTGCTCGCGCAAAAATGATAAAATTTGGGACGAAATCTCTAGGTTGTCGACGGGGAAAATTCGTTATTTCGAGAGGGTCTCCCGATGCCTCTTCGTTACGTAGAGGTCTCAAATACATGTGCTTCTATGGAGTAACGGCGGGGAATAGAAAAACTTCGTTATATCCAAGAATTTGTTATATGGAGGTTCGTTATAAGCAGGTTTAACTGTATAAGCATGGACGTTTCAGTGTTTCGTGCACAGTGCTGTTGGTATTTGTTTATTGAACAGGTCTACATACAGCGTTTGTGTATCCGGACAGGCTACGTGCCGTGGCTGTGCATCAACTGAGCTTCAGTGTCATGGTGAACTTTGCTGTGTTTGGCTGCAGCAATCACACAAGAAAGAATCCCGGCAATAGGAATGTTGCCCAGGTTGGGTTCTTCTCGACACCTGGTTATCTCTCTTCTTCACTACAACCTAAATTTAAAAGGGCACTGAAGCTATGTGCGAGCATGCCTCTCCAAGGCCTCCTTGCAGGTGCAGTGTGCAGCCAGCACCTCGCCTTCTTCTTTTACGAGAAGCCATGGTGTGAGTGGCTTTTCATTGAATGATTGTGAATGACGAAGTTGGGAGGGCAAAAAAAATTGGTTTGGCAAGACCTGCAGAATCTACGCACCATGAAAATTATGAAAGCTGTGAATCAGTGTTTAGTTCCCAGGGTTTTTTTTTTTTTTGTGACGCAACATTAATGCCACCGTACATGACGCAATGTGGACCACACGCAGTAAATTCTGTAATGAAGGCAATCATGTTACTCTGGTGGGAAGTTAAAAATAAGACACTTCTTTCTCGTGAAAGCAAGGAGCATCTCAGTTATTAGCACTAAACACTAGTGTTGCTTTGCTAAATGCATGCACGGTGCCGTGCGCTTGTTTATGTTCACAGAAACACCATTTAAAAACAGCCCCGAGCAAGTGGACCCGCTTCCCGATAGTCAAGGCATTCGGTAACTGTTGTGGCGCAATCCACACAGGTTTCCATAGTTTGCTGCCCGAGAAATGCCATAAAACTTTAACTTTTTTAATTTACGAGCCATGTTTTGAGGCTACAACAACAACAACGATCATGCTGTCTGCGACCACTTTGACGCACGGCTGCTGCACCCAGCCGCTCGTCAGAGAATTGTGGCTCTCCATCGACTTGTAGGCTTTGTTTCTCGCAGGTCACGAAGCTCATTGTTTTCACAAGGTAGTCTTAGATGTCTGCGAGAGGTACGCGAGGCAGTAGCACAACATCACAGTGAAGCTCATCAACTTTGAGTTCGAGCAGGTCGACACAGCTGCACTTTGTTTTGATAGTGTGATTTTGCTGGTTCACTCAACCCACGTGCATTGTTGACGTACGACACACCACTCGATAGCCAAGTCAATAGCCAACTTGAAAAGGATGTTGTACGGTACTGTAACTGCTTGGCGATGCAGGCTTGCTGGCGTAGGCAGCGCGAACTCATGACCAAAGTTATGGCGGCTACCGTGGATGCCGCTGGCGCTCCTAACGAATGACGTCATGTGCATACCCCCTATGGTATACATGTGTCTTGTGTACACTATAGTTTCACATAAGAAAATGTCACTGATAAGTAAGACGCAACAGTTAATCTGTACTTCTGATATTTCTGGTGGCCAAAAATAATAATGTATACAAGTATTTTGACCTTAGCAGTGCCATACTCATCTCAGTACTGTGAACAAAACATCAGAGCATCATTCTTAACCTTGACATCTGTACTTGGTTTCCTTCGACTTTGTTTCTTACATCAGTGGATTGTCAACCCTAGAATACCTTGTTGATCGTTCTGATTGAGAGACAGAGTGCAGTGTTTAAGGCTGCAGGCGACACAGGCACATTGCTTACTGTTATGAGGCCTCTACAGGAAAATTTGAGCCGTGTTTCTAAGCTAGTGTGTTAGTTTGTGTGTCTAAACTTGCGTCTCTAGGCTTCTGTGTTAGTAAAAAAACTCCCGTCTAAGTGCATTTGCTAGCCAGTGTTCTAGCCATTACTTTTTGAGCTTTACTTGGGTTCTGCACAGTGAACCCTTGTAACACCTGCTCTGTTATGGGTCATGCAGTGGCCATTTGCCCAGGCCACCACTTTCCAGCAAAGCACGTGATCCACTGCCATGTACCCACTGGTGCCAATGCAATGGAACATCTTGAGAAGTGTGTGCGCAACTGCCTTGTAATGGCCGATGACAAGAACATCCGTGTCCTTGCCATCCCACCATTGGTATCTCACAAGTACGTGCCATGGTACCTTCAAGCAGTGTCTTCTAAACCTAATCCTTGTGGCTCCGTGCATATACTGTGGGCGTTGTGTTCTTTTACGTGGTTAAGTTTCAATGATCTTGTGCATGTGGTTGCTAACCTGGACAAAAAGAAAGAAGAAAAAGAGGCACATCCAACATAGACTTTATCAATAACTTGCACTTTTACAAACTGTGTTACAAGTGGCCTCATGGTATGAAATTATTTAGCCGTTTAGCTACAAAGTACTTTCCACTAAAACTGCACAAATTTTCAGAAACTTGTTTACCCTGTCAAATTTTAGTGTGTAATGCAATAATTAAAATATGTTGTTATTTCACATTCACTGAGAATGTTAAGAATTTTATCTGAAAAGGAGGATTTTACTTAAAAATTTGGCAGACACACTTAAGACTGCTTACGTGGGGGAATGCAAAAGCTTTATAGTCCCTTTGGTGAAACCTTTAGTCAGCCAGATGGCTGTGATGTGACGTGTGCAATCATGCACGCACTAGACACTCCTTTAGTGAGCCAGAACTGTGGAGCCGCCGTTGCGTCGAGGAAGCGTGCTCGTGCTGCACCCCGGAGGCCCACGTTCGATTCCTACCCACACTGAAATTTACCCACATTTTTACTTTAAATAATGTACTTTGTTTACAGAACCTCTCTGAGAAATTTGACGTCAATCTGAGCATTTTTGACGTGTTTTCACTCTTTGCGCTGTCGGCCATTTTTGGTATCATCGCTAGGTCACACCGTGTCCGAATTTTCACATAATGGGGCATATAGTAATGATTTCGCATTAAAAATATCCCCTTCAGTCATGAATTATGATCGACTGTCGATAAATGTATGAAATTTACATAATTTTATGCCAAAGTGCAGGAGACTCCATTAAGAGCAAGTCAAGGTGGTAGAATGACTCTATCTGCATTTTATGATGAGTCAACGTAATTACAGAGTGATTAAGTATCCAATTATTGTGCACTCTGTAATGATACGTTTCTTCATTAAAAAAAAATTGAATCACTAGTGTGAATTGCCTGCACAAGTTAATTATTGGTTGCAAGCTTTACTAGAAAGAAAAAAAAATAATGAAAGGCAGCAGCACAGCTGTTGTCTCGATGCCTTTATTCGGCTGAGCCATGCGCTGAACGAAGATGACGCGCACAGTGATGAGATTATACCGGGTGTTCAAAATTAAGCTTTATGAAATTTTTAAAAATCGCCTGTGGCAGGTAGCATAATTCTTATCGTTTGTGTGCCAGTAAGTTTGCAAGATGCATCCACTTCAAATGAATTTCCAGGAGGGCACCAGTTTTGAGATATTATTTTTCAAACTCTGGGACAAAATACATGGGCGTTGCAGTTACTTTTCTGCTTCTATCTGTAGAACAGCATTTTGGTAAAAAAGTAAGTGGAACAACAGTGCAGTGTTACGGCGAGTTTGATGGTGCATATCTCCAAACCGGTGTCATTCTGGAAATTAATTCCAAGTGGATACACCTGACAAGCTCACTGACTACAATTAGTAAATTTCAATATGTGTTGTGAAGTAATTAACTAAGAAGTTAATTAGTGAATGTTTGTTAATTAGTTTAATATGTGTTTAGATTTCTCGTGCTACTGATGTCCGCCTCTTCGAATAACCCAGCTCACTGATAAGAATTATGCTACCTGCCATAGGCGATTTTCTAAAATTCCGTAAAGCTTAATTTTGAACACCCAGTATACAGGTGAAGAAGATGAAGGATGAATATTGTGCTAACACTTATTTCCCCCTTGCGCTGAAGCGGCCAACCTGGCCGCTGTTTATAGCGGTGTGGTACGCTGTAGGAATTGTTTAGGCGCGAAATGTGAGCAATTTTGCCACGGTAGTATCCATCGGATACTACCATGGCAAACCTCAAATGGCAAACCTCAAAATGCTACAGTACATGTTACTCTTGTTTTCAGCACATCGCCATCACAGAAGCAGCTTGCAGCACAGTCAGTGCTGCGGGCCATCTCCAGCTACTTTGTCAATATCATGGGAAGTTCACTGAAGCAGGTCTACTTTGTCCTGTCTGACATGGAGAGCATTGGCATCTACACCAGTGAGCTGGCAAAGCTGGACTCCTAAATTGCTGCCATCATAGCTCCTGGGGGTGGTCACCATTTGGTCAGTTTGGAGTTGCCAACAGTGGCACCCCATTCAGTGGGAACTAAAGAACACTGAAGTCTGCAAAAACACATCACGTTATAATTACGTTTGTAAACTTGGTACGTGCTCGCTTTCTTGCAGGCTGTCTTGACTTGTCACGAAGTGATGGAAGGATAGGACACCACTTCACATTTTAAAAGCTGCAATGAATTGGATGTTTTACCACACCGTGTTGAGCTCATGAGACATGTCTAATTGTTAGTCATTGCCTGTGACTCACCCTCAAGAGCATGTTAAACACTCTTTTATTTTCACATATTTTATCATTTTTAACATAGTTGCCACCACTGCCAGCCAACTTTCATCAAGCTACTGAGTATTGGCCATTTTTTACAGAGGTCATTCAAGGTGTGTGTACATCTAGATCAAAACTCACCTCAGCACTTTGAAGTTGGTCTAATCTGTTTGTGCTAATTTCTAGCAGTTTAGCAATGACAGTATACTGCCTTTTTGCAGCACATGTGTATTTCCATCATCTGGTGCCATGCGAGTACTTTGCTGATTTATTCAGTAGTGTAGAAAACACAAGCTTGCACAGTTTGTACACATCAAGGAACAGGGGTTTTAGGGTCTACCAGCAAATTAATTCTTCAATATTTGACCTTGATTTTAACTATACTCACGGATAAATTTCTGTGGCACTGAAGGGAAAGCTATAGGGGTAGATCTTCTGCACATGTGTTACTGTGCCAAGTAGTCTGGCAGTGTTTGACAGTGCTTTTGGTTTTTCCGAGCACATAAAGAATCGGCGTAGCTTCCACGTGCAACGGTTTCTTATTTGCCCATAAGCAGAAGAGAAGAGCAGAAAAATAGGTAAAATTTGCCACTGAGTGGTGTGCTTTTTGTCTTATTTTGCTGTTGTAAATATAATTTTTATGTTTTCTCTTCCCTAGCTTAAGCTAACGCAGATGAAAAAGGGGGACTTCTTTCTGAAGCAGTCCCACTTGTGCGCGCTTTGCTTTTCTAGCTTTCCCTTCATTGCTACAGAAAGCTTTCCGCGAGTATAGCTAGGTTGGTGCGAGTAAAGTACAGTTAAACCTCAATATAACAAACTTTAATATAATGAAATTCTCAATATAACGAAGTATTTAACTTTTTATAGCATCTTGTCCATAGAACACCATGCACAGTAAAACCTTATGTATACGTGCCAGCTTAATAAGTAATTCTGGTTTAAATATAGTCGCAGTGATGCCCTCATCCTGTCGCAATTGAACTTAATGTATTGGCTGACCACTTAACTCTTTCCCTACTGTGAGGAAAATAGGTGTTTTTTGTAGGTTACGCAATAATTTTTTGTATGAAGGAACTACCAGACTTAATGTCTTATGTAATACATGAATAAAAATCAGAATGAATGCAGTTTTCATGCATAAAAGTTTTTATTAACAAGATTTATGTCATAAAAAAAGATATAAATTGCCAGAATCAAGATTGTGGGATAAAATTCAACAATGTTTGTAAAGACACGCTTGTATCTACTAAGAAAAAAATGTAAAAAAATTATGAGATATACAAAATGTATTGCTGTCTAATAAGCACTATCTTCGAAAAAAAAAATCAAAATTTTTCATTGAACAGTGCTTTCACTGCAAAAATTTAACTGCAAGCACTACAGTTGGGCGTGCCGGGCTGTGGCCGCCGATGTTCTGGGCTGGTTTGTGTCGTCGTCGTTCTCACAGTAAAGTTTTATGAAAAGGCAGCTTCCTCAGACGCAGCAGAATCACGAGATCTATGATATTTCGAAGCGCACGCCGCTCACGGAGGCGGCCATTTTTGCTTTCTACTTTGACGATCGTGAAACTTCGAAGCACGTTAAAAAATCACTGCCTGGCAGGAAAAACACGAACTGCTTAGAAAACAAAAATATAGTTCTCGTCATTCACGTTCAATTGTGCAGCGTGTCCGTGAGCGGCGCGGGAGGTCTTGAAAGCGGCGTTTCAAACCATCGATAGCGGGCTAACGATGCCCAATGCGCGCAGTAGCGAAAGAGTTAAGCGTTAGTCACTTACCATATGCCAAACGGTTAATGCGTAGTACAGTCATGTCTCGTTAATATGGACCCCGTTAATATGGACACCCTGCAATATGGACAAAATTTTTAGTAACCAGTCTCTACACCATGCAATTCTGCCCTGTTAAAATTGTTAAGGGGAAAGAGGTTTAAAATATATTTACAGGATATTTACATTTTGCCCCCTGGCATACAAAACATACAAGATGGAAAACCAATCCGAGCGTCGTCGTCTTCTGTACTGTCCTCAGCTTTGTCTCGAGCAGCGCTTGGTAACATGACCCCCGGCGGCGAAGGCGCCATCACGGTGCTGACTAGACCGTCCGAGTTGTATCGCTTGAGGCGGGGGACATGTACGACATCGGTGGAAGGTTGAACCGGGGTGGAATCGAGGGGCGTGATTTCATATGTGACGACGGTCACTTGGCGCAAGACCCGGTATGGTCCAGAGTAAGGCGAAATCAACTTTTCGCAAAGACCAACTCGCTGTGACGGTGTCCAAAGAAGGACCATATCACCAGGGTTGAAGTGGGCATCGCGGAGGCGGGCATCATAGAAGAGTGGTTGCTTGTCCTACGAAGCGGTAAGGCACAGGCGTGCAATCTGGCATGCCCCTACAGCTCTGAAGATAGTGTCACGGGCGTATTCTGATGATGAGTCGAGAACGGTGGGAAGGAGGTTGTCAAATGGCAGCTTGGGATTTCTTCCTTACAAGAGATAAAACTGAGAAAAACCAGCAGAGTCATGTCGGGAGGAATTTTAAGCAAATGTTATGAAGGGCAGAGCGGCGTCCCAGTCATGATGGTCGGCGGAAACATACATAGCAAGCATGCCTTTGATAATTCTATTAGGACGCTCTGTGAGGCCGTCGGTCTGAGGGTGGTACGCCGTTGTCAACTTGTGCTTTGTAGCGCAGGAGTGCAAGAGGTCCTGGACAACCTTCAATATGAAATAGCGGCCCCGGTCTGTGAGGAGCTGTCGAGGAGTGCTGTGGTGAAGTATAACGTCTTCGAGCAGGAAGTCGGCGATGTCGGTTGCACAGCTGGTTGGAAGCGCCTGAGTGATCGCGTACCGGGTCGTGTAGCCGGTAGCGACTGCTATCCACTTATTTCCGCAGGCAGATAGCGGGAAAGGGCCAAGAAGGTCAAGACCAACCTTATAGAATGGCTGCGATGGCACGTCAAGGGGTTGAAGGTGGCCAGCTGGGAGTACTGCTGGTTTCTTATGGCGCTGGCATTTTTCACAGGAAGCGACATAACGGCAGATGGAATGCTAAATGCCGGGCCAAAAGAAGCGATGCCGAACACGGTCATACGTCCTAGAGACTCCCAGGTGACCTGCAGTAGGCACATCATGTAGCGGTGTGAGGACATTTTGACGCATATGTGTAGGAATAACAAAGAGCAGTTCAGGACCATCAGGGTGCATGTTGTAGCGGTACAAGATGCCATCCTGCAGCACAAACATATGCAGAGAAGGGGAAGGTGTCTCAGAAGTCAGCCGAAGAATGACTTCGGTAGGGGTCACGGCGTTGCTCATCTCTGATGTTCTGAAATGCAGTAAGCGACAGCACACAGGTATACTTGCAGCTGTTGGGAAGCTCCAGTGGGTCTACTGGATGGCGCAACAAACAATTGGCATCTTCATCCGATCGGCCGCTCTTATGCACAACGGGTGATGCACAACAGTGGCCTCTACGACTCTTGGAGTCATAGAGGCCTCTGACCGAGACGTTCAGTAGGATCCTAGGGATGAAAGCCAGCATAAAGCATGATGGTCGGTGATAACTGTGAATGGCTGTTTAAGTAGGGGCGAAATTTACCCACTGCCCAAACCAGGGCAAGGCACTTGCTTTGAGTAATGGAGTAATTACGCTCCACCTGGGGGGGGGGGGGCAAGGGGGGGGGACAGAAGACGGCTAGCGTATGCAATAACACGGTCGCAACCTTGCTTGCGCTAAGCCAAAACAGCACCGATTTTATAACCGCTGGCATCGGTTTGAACTTCTGATGGAGTGGTCACGTCAAAATGGGCTAGAACTGGTGGTGAAGTGAGCCACACGGTAAGCTCAGCGAATGCAGTAGCTCGTTCCGGACCCCAGACAAAAACTGCATCGTTCTTGAGAAGTTCTGTGACAGGGCGTGCAATGTTAGCGAAATCGCATACGAACCGGCGGAAGTATGAGTAGAGGTCCACAAAGCTTCGAACGTCGTTGGCACAGGTCGGCACGGGGAAATTCTTGACAACGTGAACTTTCTCAGGATCGGGGTGGACATCGGAAAAATCGACAAGGTATCCAAGCACAGTAAGTTGCCAGCGACCGAATTGGCATTTTGATGAATCAGCCTTGCTGAAAACAGAAAGAATTGCCAAAAGATGCTCGAGGTGCGTGGCAAAAGTTGGTGAAAACACAATAACATCATCGAGGTAGCATAGGCAGATTGATCACTTAAAACCATGAAGGAGAGCGTCCATCATACGTTTAAATGTAGCGGGGGCATTACATAACCCGAACGGCATCACTTTAAACTGATAGAGGCCACCAGGTGTAATAAATGTGGTCTTTTCACGGTCCATGTCGTCAACTGCAGTCTGCCAGTACCCAGAGCGAAGGCCTATAGAAAAGAAAATATTTTGCACCATTTAAACAATCGAGGGCGTCATCTATCCGCGGCTGGGGATACACGTCCTTTTTTTTGTTACTTTGTTGAGAGGCGATAGTCGACACAAAAGCACCAGTTGTCATCCTTCTTTCTCACGAGCACGACCGGGGAAGCCCAAGGACTACAAGAAGGCTCAATGATATCTCGGGCAAGCATCTTGTCGACTTCCTTCTGTATGACTTGGCGCTCAGTAGGGGAGACGCGGTAGGGTCGTCGGTGGGTTGGGCTGGCATCGCCGGTTTGTATCCGATGTTTCACAACGGACGTTTGACCCAGTAGCCAGTTATCGAGATCGAAAATGTCCCGGTACAAGGCGAGAAGGCAATGAAATGCGTCCACATGGTGGGCCGGAAAGTCGGGAGCAACCATTTTCATGAAAGGTTCTAATACTCGGGTTGTAGGGCCTGAACCAGCAGAGGTAGAGGACACAGTATCACTAGTCAAGGCAGAAATATGGTAGTCAGAAGCTGGGGTCAAGGTTGCAAGAGATAGGCCCTGAGGTAGCACTTGAGGACAGAGGCCGAAATTTACCGCAGGAAGACAGGTGGCATTGTCGTTTATGCGGACTACCGTGAGGGGGAATGCGACGTTGTGCAACAGAAAGACGGTGGCTTTGGGCGACATGACGTAATCGCCGCCGTCAACAGGTAGATCGGGTGAAACGGCAATATAGGTCACGGCTCAGTGAGGCAGGCGAACGTAATCGGTGGAGCATAGTCGACGCGGCGTAGGATCAGGACGGTCAGCGGCACACGGTAGGGCAAGTTGGACAACACCCGCAGAGCAGTCAATAACGGCCGAATGTGCTGATGGAAAATCAAGGCCTAAGATGATTTCGTGTGGGCACTGCTCCAAGATGTAAAACAGAACTGAAGTATGGTGTCCGGCTACAGTGGCACGGGTGGCACACATTCCAGTGACAGCTGGAGTTCCACCATTGGCTACGCGGACGACAGTGAGTGGGGTAGGAGTGACGACTTTCTTTAGGCACGTACGGAGGTTCGAGTTCATAACCAATATGTGTGCTCCTGTGTCAATCAGTGCTGTCACAGCTTTACCGTCCACATCCACGTTGATAAGGTTGTGATGGCCAGGCAGTGTAAGCAGAGGAATTTCAGGTAGAGTCGTCATGGCAGGCTCACCTCTCGCAGCTACGCCCGTTAGTTTTCCGAGGAGCTGTGAGAGTAAAAAGGAGACGGAGAGTGATGAGGCAGAGGCCAGCGGGAAAGACGTGGGCGTGGCGAAGGGGAACAGTTTTGTCGTGTGGGCAGAGATGTTGGAGCGGTGCCTTTAATGCGTGTCGGCGGGCTGGGACTGCCAGGCGGGCGTCAGGCATTGTGATAGCTCTGCCAAGGCTGCGTGTTCCAAGAACTGCGACAAAGGCGAGAAATATGTCCAACGCATCCACAGCAGAAGCAGATAGGCCTATCATCAGAAGCAGATAGGCCTATCATCAGAAGTAATCCGCAGTCCACACTATGGGCGGCTATTTTGGGGATGAAATGGGTAAATACAAGCATGGACACCGGTCCACAAAGCAAAAAATAGAAAATATGACTGGTGATCTCCAGAGGCCTCAGTGCGTACCCGGAATTCGCACAGAAACGTTTCGGGATGTTGTCGAACTGTCCCATCAGATTGTCTGCACACACACATACCGAGCACATTGTGGAACTAGCGCGACAACCAGTGATAGTGCTAGAACATTCGATGGTAAATGTTTAAAAGCCAACACGCTTCATCGAGCATCAGATTATCGATCGTGCACGCCGCTGCTGTATCATCGTGCTGTAAGCGTTTATTTTTGCCGGGCACAAGTAACAAGCTCTCAGTTTTGTTACCCGTGTGCCAGCTGTTGACTCACATTGTGGACGATTTTTCTGCGAAACGGAGGCATCCATGTTAACGAGACATAGCTGTATTTACTTCATTTTTTGGCACGCACAAGCCCGGAATCGGGGAAATGTCATGTGCGCAAACCATAGATAGTAAAATTGTGGTCACGACCACCGGACAATATTCGTTGTGCATAAAAGACGAGGCTGGATGCTTCTCTGGTCAGTTCGGAGGAGACGATGACTTGTGTTAAGCGTAATTAAACAGAGCTTTCCGCTCAGCTGAAAAAGGAATATGCAAATTCAAAATGAGATGCCTTGAGCATCTGTTCAATACGTGAAAGACTGGAGTGGGAAAAACATTAGCATTGATCTGGCTTATTCCTTAATGTTTGTGTTTCTGACCTTGATTCGTTATTATTGACGACTCACATTATGGACGATTTTTCTGCGAAACGGAGGCATCCTTGTTAACGAGACATGGCTGTATTTACTTCATTTTTTGGCACGCACAAGCCCTGAATCGGGGAAATGTCATGTGCGCAAACCATAGATAGTAAAATTGTGGCGCACGGACTTTTCATGGGCAGCAGTCTCAACCAATAGTGATGTCAAAACATGGTGGTCATGACGTGTTTTCTGCTCCCATAGCTTCTGGCGCTTCCACGTCGTTCACGACGACGACATGGAAGTGGGTGATGGCCCTTCCATCTCCGACACGGCGCGTACGTGCGTTTACCGTCATTTTGTTTGTTATATCAGGAAGCAGTTTCCATAGGGAGGGCCGGAAAATAGTAAATGCACTGAAATGTGGTCGTTATAACCGATATATTGTTATATCTGGGGATCGTTATAAGTGGGTCAAAAATGCATCTTCTGTATGACATCACTCATGCATGACTTGGGAAAATTTTGGGAAGCTGTGATTACCCGCGTGTCCCCGTATAAGAATTACAGATAGACTTGAGTTTTTCGCAACCCTCAGTGTGCACAGTATCATGTAAGTGCAGTTGGACAACAGTACCATGAGGGTGTTGGCAGAGAAGTGGGGCCTGATAGTGAAACTAGCTCGCGGGCTTGCTGAGTTTGATTATGCCGTCATCGTTCCAAGGCCACCATGGCGGCAAGTGATGATCACAGATTTTGCAGCCTGATTGCAAATAAAACTTGTCTGTGTGTGCTTTTGAGTGAGAATTAAGACATAGTTTCTCGCCGGTAAGTCTTTAGCCGCTCATCTGCCATTGCTGGTTAAATAGTAGATCGTTTAGTGCGTACCTGATCCACGTTCCCCGCCAACTATGTATTAACAAGGTTTTATTCTATGTAAAACCTCAATATAACGAAGTGTGTTTATATGCAACTTCAATATAACGAAATTTCACTGCCACCACGAAGGAGTATTGAGGCAATAAATAGAAACTTCCGCAAATGTAGATGATCAAGTGGTTGAATTGTTGCAAACGCACCTCTCAAATCGTGCGCCGCACGACCAAGAGCGACCGCCGAGCCAAAGCAATGTCATGTTTCGTATAAAGTCCAAGTGCAATAAGATCCTATCGTGCCCCGCGCCCTGTATACTTCGGGTGCAAGTGAAAGCATGCGTGGGTGGCTTGATGAGCGCTGTTTTCCAATGCGAACAAGGGGAAAAGGTGGAGGGGAGCGAGCTTGCGGTAACTCGATCAAGCGCACGCGAGGGTGGGGGCAGGTTTTCACGCATCTTCTTTTCTACCGTGGCTATGGCTGTGCATGGCTGAGCACATATGCAGCTCGCGCCCCCTGTTTTAGAGCTAACCTGTCGCATGTGCAAAGACTGCGCCAGCTGATATGGCATGGCATCATCCTCTGTCTTCCCGCGCATTTAGCACTGGAGGTTGTGTAATCTCGAGTTACGGAGAAGCGTTGAAGCGAGAGGCGGATGAAGCACTCGCACCCCACTGCTGGCGATTCTCATGGTAGCGTCGTCTCACTGCAGGCAATACTATTAGCCACGGGGGTGGAATGGACGTGAAAGCGTGGTTGGCTTCGCTTTATACCGCCGATGTGAAGAATTTGTCGACACTACATGAAATCGTATCTTTCATCACCGACTTTCAAATTCAACAAAATGAATTTTTTTCTCATTCAAGTTTGCTTTCTCCAATTGCCTGATAATTCGGAAAAGTATGCAGTCCCTTCCATGTAAGAAAAATGCATCGGCGACTGTACTCATTTGCATAAAAGGTCAAATTTCAATATAATGAAATTTTGATATAACAAAGCAAATTGACACTTTTTCCAAGTTCATTATATTGAGGTTTAACTGTACTTCATAAGTGCATTGTGAATACTAATGAGCAAAATCTTTGTACTGCAAAGGTGGCTTGTGAAGGGACCAGGTCTTCGTTGAAACATTAGTGGTGCCTGGTTGCCATGAATGCTACATATATCTCATTGGTACTTGCTAGGGATGTGACGGTCACCTTATCACCTGTTAAATTCATTATGTTTGTGGCTTCACAAGCAATCGGCCATGTTATTAGTGCTGGAGGAGTGTAGTTTTGTAGTAATCATTGGTGCTGCACATGCAAAATGGCATACCTACTGTGTGTATGCTGTGCCATGGACAAGGTTCTTTTTTTTTTCTTTTTTTTTCCCCTCCTGGTGTTCTTCATGCTTAACCCAGCAGACAATGGTAAATATTTTTGCAGCTAGAGGCGTGCTGTTTTCATGCCCACTAATGAGCACGCAATACTGGCATTATGATATGAATATTTCCACCATACTTCTGTCACATTGTAAGTTATCACTTCAGAGTTCATTTATGAAAGAGCTTGTAAGATGTGTGACAGGCATGAAAACTATTCCAAATACATTAATGTCATTTTAGAGCGCAGCTCGTAGGCGCTCGTTCCTGCGGCAAGCGCCGGCGACCTCAGCGTAACCAAGCGAACGACCACAGCGAAGGTTGAAAGAGCGAACGTGGAGTGCAGCGGCGGTTGAAAGACGGCGATAGTGAAGAGAGTGTGAGGAGGAAAGCGGAGGAGGAGGAGGCAGGGGCAGATTCAGGGCAGGCTCCATGGGGGGTGGGGATTGTTATATTGTGAGCGCTGAAGTGCTGGCATTCTAGGGGGGGGGGGGCAGGGCCGCTCCTCTGGATCCGCCTATGGGAGGAGGGTATGGCAAAAGCGTGAGAGGACAAGCATAGTGCCGCGCAAGACGTGTTCTGCGGCGACGATCGCTACAAGATGACACCAGAGTAGCGCGCATTGTTTGTTCACCAATGACGCCATGGATAGGGCATGCAGCGAGTGCGTCCACTGATACCATATATGGAAACAAAGCGCTGCATAAGTGGAGGTCTGTCTGTGGCGGCTGCTGTGAATCGCGCCCATGCGTCACCCACGCGCTGCCTCTCGCAATCTCCCTATTAGCGAGGCATTTGCGCCACACTTCGCTTTGTTTTCAACATGCCGCACAAGACAGATTTTCTGCACCAGCCAATATATCGCAAAATGAAAACACGTGTAGAGCTGCGCTCAAATTTCGCATTGGAGAGTATCATAATCGTCGGTGAAATTTTTTTTTTTTTAAGGGGGCACACTGCAACTCCTTTATGCTCACTGGTCATGAATGCTCACTGGTCATGAATTTGCACCCTGCACCAGCTTATCACACTTCTATGTGTCTTAATCTGTACGGAGTCTGTATTCCTCAACTTTTTTTCATTGCATCAGAATGGTTTTTCTTGTAACATTGAGGCACAGTAAGCACCAGAAGTAATTGGAATGTGGTATTGTAGTACAGTCGAACCCATTTATAACGAACTTGATAGTTCCGCGAAAAGTGGTCGTTATATCCGTAGTTCGTTATATATGGGCTCGCCCTTAAAAACGCTCAAATATTAACCGCACTGAAGTTGGCGTCAGCAGTTATATTTCGGCAGCACTTTGGTCCGAAAACCAGATTTTCAGTGTTTTTGTTCCCAGTGCGTTCCTGCACCTAGCTGCAAGCGTTCGTTAGAAACGTCCATTCAAAGACCGAAATGTGGCGTCGTGTAGCTCTTTCAAAACGGCGGCCGGTTACCATCACCATTTCGAAACTGCAAGTGCAGCCGCCATTTTATTATTCGAGAGCTTGCAATATATTTTATTTCCAGCGGGACATGACTATTCTGCACACGGGAGCGAAGCGTTCTAGTTGGCTGGAAGCGTAAACTTCGGAAACTACTGTGGCATGCCGCCATTCTGTGAAGGTCTCGGACATCGTGTTCTCGGCATTACGACTGCGCGTCAGCCGCACAAGAGCCATAAATTTACGTTATCTATGTCACTTCGGGTGAAAACAATGCAGTGTTCTAAGGGTAAAGTGTCAGCGTGAACCATTGTCAGCGATCGGCAACGCGTAAATAAAACGCCGCTGGACCGTGATCTCCTGATTAGTAACCGCCGATCCTTCGCAACATTGGTGGCAGCACACAGTGCAGCGTTCTCGCCGACTCGGGCTCTGTTGACGGTAATGCTTGAGCGGCCGTTGTTCGTTCCAAATCGGTGCTGCACGGACAATTGCGCAAAAACGAGAGTGACGCCGTCATGGCATTCGACATCGCACCGGCGCACGCTTCGTGCAATGCTGTTTATGATGTACGCGACATGCCTCGGCCCTGGAGGCGTTCCTTGAAAACGCGTGATCTTCTTGACGGCTTCCGAAATCCATGCATGGCGGTCGCTCGTTCATCTCGAAGGCCGTATCATCATCACGGTTGGACTGGAGCTGGGCGCGTGCTGCCGTGCACCCAGTTTGGTCACGTTTCCGTGCTTTGGTACTTCGCATGTGCCCTCTTTTTAGCGTGACCGGGTTGTATTAAGCGTTCGTTGTAGCAGTACGGCGATTTAAATGTTTGTTATACCAGGAAGCTGTTTCCATAGGGAGGGCCGGAAAATCATAAATGCACTGAAATGTGGTCGTTATAACTGATAGATTGTTATATCTGGGGATAGTTATAAGTGGGTTCGACTGTATGACATAAATCATGCATGACTTGGGAAAATTTTGAGAAGCTGTGATTACCCGCATGTTGCCGTATAAGAAAACAGATGGACTTGAGTTTTGCACAACCCTCAGTGCGCACAGTATCATGTAAGTGCAGTTGCACAGCAGTACCATGCTCCATTTATTTTTTGTACACCTGTGCATTGAGAGGTAAACCTGCAGGATGAATAGCCACAAGGCAGCATTCAACAGTAGTTAATATCGCTACTCAGCTTTGCTTTAGCTACTTAATGTGCTCAGCGCGCACTACACAGATATTATGGAAGCTGCCTGGCAGATCTATCATGTGCGGCAAGTTCGACCTACTGAGCACATGACAGAAGTCATCACTTTGTTGAATTGCAATGAGGACAGCAGTCAGGACTTCCATGCATTTCATAAATAGCACAAATCTATTAAAAAAGTACAAGCTGATTCTTGTTCTTTTCTTTGTCATATTTTTCTTTATGTGTTCCGTGATGTTGCCTTTGTATGCATTGCTGTTATACACTGTTTAATTACGCACAAAATATTTTTGTGAGTAGTCATCTGAAAAGTGATTGCAAACAAATCTCGTGACTGCATTTCAGGTTGGTTCTGATTATGGGCAGAAACACACTTTCAGAGCAGTATAGTGTTTTTCAAAGTTCTCTGTATCTATTGGAAATAGCTGCTATTCTTACTAAAAGCATTTTGCTGTGCCATTTCAGTGCAGCTATGGAATCTTTTCGAAATATTCAACGGGTGGGATAAGTCAAAACATTCTGGCCTTGAACATAATTTGGCTTAACTACATTTATGTATGACACTTGAGATGTGTTATTGTGGAAGTTAGTGTCATAGTGTGTGTCTGTGCTTGGAGTCATTTGTTAAATGTGCCTCTCATTCCCCTTTTGCACAGTTTGTCCACGTAAGTATAGGTTTGCTGCTCCATTATATTACACAAAGTAGCATATGTCGTTCAACATTTTATTCAGTTGAAGTCACTGAAGAAGCCTTTCTCTTAAAAAGGATACCATGACAGTGAAGGTACTATTTAAAATACCATATTTTCTAGACTATAAGTTGCATTTTTTTCCCCACAATTTTGGCGGTGCGTTTTAACGGTGTGACTTCTATGCATAAAAGCATGCTCACTATAGCGGCAAGTATGAGGATTTCTTTTTTTTTTTTTATGAGTACAAGAAACTGTGCGTGGCAACATTCTGAAAAAAAAAAAATCTTGGGTATATTAGTGGACCGACCGTGGTGACGAATTTTAGCTCCTAGGACACGTCGTGTAGGCAGTGCAGTGGCAGCCAGCTTGGCCCCCCTTGTTTTGTTTACGGAAATTATGTGCCCTGAAATGGGTATGTACGGCATTTTGCGATGGGTGTACAAGTTTGCATAATAATGTTTCATCGCTGACCAAGTTAAGAAAAGTGTATCTTATACAACGGTGCAATTTATATACCAATTTTTTTTTTTTAACTCGCGGAAAGGGTGGGGGTGGTGCAACTTATACGAAGGTGTGACTTATAGTCCGAAAGTATGGTACTATGAGAAATGCTTTATTACAGAGCTAGGTTATTCTTTTTCTTGCTATATTAAAAGTATTTTTTATTTTCTTTGAGTCTGCACAGGAAAACTTGGTTTGTTATAAAGTAGATGTGTGATATAGAGGCTTTATTTATCATAATGGTATGTCTACTACCATGGTGGCAGCTTGCTCTCAATCTTCCTGTATTAAAAAAAAGTAGGCCTCAATATTGATAGTCATATTTCATAGTCATCTTCATCATAGTTGTAGTCTCCCATATATATATATATATACATATATTATATAACTACACAACTCGTCTATCCTGCATTTCATGTGAGTGATGGCCATCTGTGATTAGACCAAGGCGGCACATGCGTCAACGTTTTGGCACATAATCCTCGGGGTTTTGTGATGTACTGGATGGCTGTGAGTACATAGCTTTAATGCAAGTGGATGATTTCTGTGTTGGCTTTCATGCAGCCATCATCAATTTTAGTCAACCCCCCCTTTTTTTTTTCTTGAAAAGCTGTTCATGGAAGTGTATGCAGGAAGACCCAATGTTTTAGGTGTAAACCTCGAATCTGCCTAGCGTGTATTAGCTTGAACGAGTGCTGAGGCAGTAAAAATAATGTGGGGGGGGGGGGGGGGGGGAAGAAAAAAAAAACATCCTCTGCTCTGCTACCTTGCTCTAGTTGCAAAAAAGTATCCAAGTTTAATGATTGCAATTTATGCTATTTCACTTTGCTTAGAGGGGCTGAAATTATCTGAGGACAAGATTGTGGCAAGTTTCTTTGTTATGAATGGAAGGGTCGATCAGTACCACTGACATGCTTTTAATTGCTGCAATATGCATCAATTTCTAACTGTTACCCATTAAACTGCAAAAAGCTGCGGGCCATGCAGGGCATGTGCAAGAGATAGAAAATAAACCTGAAGACGAGCCGACGAATTGTGTCTCTGTCCACAAGGCTTGTCCTACCTGACGACAAAGCCTGCTCCTTCTTCCAAAAACACCCTCACCTTTACGATGCCATGGCAATATAGGTTCTTTCATTTTGGTCTTGTGCAGCTCTTCACTGCCCGAAGTGCTATTCTGTTGACAGAAAAACTAGTAGAAATATAATTTGCTACTTGTTTTGTCATCTGTCATGTTCTGCGTGTACAAGTACTACTTCCCTTTTTGTCTTCATTTTGTCCCCTCAGGAAGTGCTAGACATTAACGAACACGCACAACAGAATGGGAAGTCGTCCTCTTACCAAGTTTAAATTTGTTCTGTATGTGCTGCATATGCACGGATTTTTTGTTGCGTTGTCACAGATCATATATAATCACAAAATTTTTCTTGTATTATTAAAGAGAAGTTCTTCTCTGACATGTTTATAGCTGCATCTTGGGTTTGCTATACTTTCATTGTTAGTGCTCATCAACTGGTTTCTTTCCCTGCATCCCTAAATAAGAGCTTCTTTAAAGACAGAAAGGGAAGTGCTCTTGTGTACGTTTTGTGTAACCACTGCTTGGTTTTGTTGCAGTTTCACAGGTCATATGCAATGACCAATTGTTCCTCATGTTCCTGAAGAGGTCTCTTCCTGTCTGACATGTTTACACCTGTCTTGGCTTTGCCGTAATTTCATTGTTTTCGTCTGTTAGCTGCCCTTTGTCCTTGCATGCCTAAAGAAGTTTTTATTTTTTAAACATGCAAGATGGAAAGGGAAGTCTTGGTTATTTACATTTGTTCTGTATGCATTTTTTTTAATCCATGGTTTAATCGCACTTTCACAGATCATTGTAATGACCAACTTTTCTGCTGTTCCTGAAGAAAAGCTCTCTTGCTTAGTGTGTTGCATGAGTCATTCAAACATTGGAGGTTTTCTGTGGCTTGGTTTTGTTGCAGCTTCATTGTTAAAAATCTACTGTGCATTGATTGACCACTACTTGCAACATTAGCAATTGTAATGTGCAATATTGCAGATCTCGAATTCTTTCACATGATACGCATCTGGAGTGTAGTATACTCGCAGCATGGGAATTGCAGTGGATGTTGCACATTCTCGTATTTCTTCCAATATTTTGCTGCTTTCATGAGTTTTACAATTATTTCGAGGAATCAAATACTGTCTGACTGAAGAAAAATTCATTGTTATAAGTACTTGTTTATGAAAAACAATATAAAGTGTATGTTCCTCCATGTTTGCATCCCTTTTCAACATGTTTGAAATTTTATAATGTTGGACCATGGTTGTCATGTCATTTCTAACACTGCCAACTGAAATGTAAGTCTGATTATATGTGCAATGATTGTAATGTCTGTGGGAACTTTGGTGGTCTGATATAATAAAAGCACAGTGGTAATCCGATTTTGCCATATTTTTGCCACATTAGTTTTCCTAGAAAATATTCAACATTTGTATGTTCAGGAGCGACAGCGTTCATAAAAGGTGAGTAGGTTTTGAACAGTGCTTTGCTGGTCACTTAAGGGAGGACGGTGCGGCTGTGGAAATCAACTTCCTGATTTCTTTATGGATTTTGATGAAAATTGGCACAAATGCTTAGAATGTCTCCCTGATACTTCCATAAAAGAGTGATACCTTGAGAACATTTTATTGAGCAGAATTTTTCTCTCTTGAAGATTCTGAAGGGCCTGGGGAGCTTAAAAAACATGATGGAACGCTCATTGGACTGCATGGCTAAATGCGTGCTGAAGGTCGTGACAATCTTACTTTTTTTTTTTCGCAACACAAGTTTTTTGGATAGTCATTTTTCATGTTACTTTTGCACCAAGCACACTTTCGGGGTGAATGAATAGCCACACCATCAATTTATAAAAAGTCGAGATACAGATGCGAGACTATCACGACCTGCACTGTAGCCCAAAGAACGTGAAAAAAAATTAAATAAATAGGCTAAACGGTAAAAAAGTCAGCTCCAAAAACCTTCTTCGACGAGCACGATGCTGCCTGGTGCCGGAACATTGCTGAAAGAACTCAAATTAGCAAGACACCGAAAGAGAAGAAAAAAAGCTGGATGCGATAAAAGGAGCCGCAGCCCGTTTTTATTTTAGTTCTTTTTTTTTTTCCTCGCAAACTCGAATGAGTAGAAAGGCAAAAAACAAAACAAAAAAGTTTTCAGAAAATGTCTCTCAAAGTTTCTCCTTCAGTTCTCTAAAAGGCACCAAATTTGTAGTCTTTGGTGTGTTTTGTGATGTGAGGCTTCTTGGACATGTAGCTTCTGGTCTGGTGTGCCTTTGTTCTGCCTTTTTCTTCTTTGTATGGCATTCTTTACTGTTGCTCTACAAGGAGCATGGTGCCTGGGTTTCAAATCAAGTGAAGTGCACAACTGTATGTGGGCATGAACATAGTTCTAGTGTTGTACCTGCAGACTACCTCATTCGTAGCAGTCTAGTGCAATCAGTGAGGCATTTTCTTTTGGTAGAATCGACCATGTTGCAGAATGAAGGCTCACGGCAGCCTTCTGAATCATCTTCCATTGACAATGGCTGTGGAGCTTAGGAGAGCCACTGATAGATAGGCAGCAATGCAGATGCTAGGTGCTTTCCAGCTTGTACTTTTGCATGAAGCCTCACTTCTGCAGCCAGGTGTCTGTGCCAGCCCAAGTGGCCTAGTGAATAAAGCTCATGATGAGGTTCTCTTTATGAAGGGGTGGTATGATAAATATTGTTACGAGATGTTGTGGCAATACGATAATAGAGTCGGCTCGCGATGTGCTTGGTCGCGGGTTCGAGGAATACATGCTCTATGAACTTAGTCGCACAGTCCGATATGCGAAATGCTTAGGCGAGAGGGTCTGAGAAGTCCGCGTGCGAAGTGCTTGATCGCCGAGTTGGAGACGCCTACGTGCAAAATACTCAGCCATGGGTTCGAGATTTGTGTGCACGATGTGCTTGGTCCTGAATTTCGAAACACCCAAGTGCTAAACCCGTGTGACCGAGGATTCCGTGCGTGAAGCTTGGTCGCGAAGTCCGCGTCGCCGATGCTCGGACGTTCATACGATGCTGAGACGTTCATAAACAGGGATCGGCCACGCTACTGCGATGTCTGTGTAGCGCTTGTTTTGACACTCATCGAGATTACAGAAACTGTCCAGAGCTCGCTAGGTGCAAAGACCGCTTAGAACGACAGAAAGCTAAGCTAGTTGGTAAGGATTCATAATGCAAAAAAGGTAAGGCGTGCAGACACATTGCCAAGACTGCAAGACTGTAACTGCACGCCAGAGTTAGATGAATGCGCGATACTGCCCCGTCAAAAAAAGCAATTGACTCCAATTGGGAAATTTCCAATTGATACCAACTGGAAAATTTTCAATTGTAAATTAGTATATAACTGGACCAATTGAACCAACTGGAACGTGACCAATTGGTTTTTGTTGGAGTGACCAATTCTACCCAATGGGTGCCAATTGGTTTGAAACCAATTGGTTGGAATGACCAATTGCACCAATGGGCAATACCGATACATATACCCCACAAAGCAAACCTAAATAGGATTCCAGCTGTCAGAAACAGGTTTGCTATAGCCTTAGTACTGCATGCATAGCTATAACTCATTCCAGTTTTCTTGAATGGGTTCATAAACTGAAAGTATGATTTCCCAGTTGGTTACGTTCTAGCTAGTTTATTCCTATTGGTAGTTCAATTAGACTTGGGTGGGCCTAGCTGGTTCAAACTGGCAGGTCCAATTGGACTCAATTGGTTACATCCTTGACTCAATCGTAACCAATTGGAGGTAAGGATTTCCCAATGGGCCCAGTTGATTCGAATTGGCAAGTCCAATTGGACTCAATTGGTTTCACTTCGACTCAATCGTAACCAGTTGGAACTAGGGATCTTCCAATTGGTTCCAATTGTGTCCAGTTCATTTCAATTGACAACTCCAATTGGTTTCTCCTGTGACCCAATCATAACCGGTTGGAAGTAAGGATTTTCCAATTGGTTCCTATTGGTCCCAGTTGATTCCTATTGGAAAAGCTAATTGGAGTCAATTGTTTTTTTTGACTGGGTGTACAGGCATAGGAATGAAGATGCTCGTCTAATGGTCGAGGCTTGGCATATCAATAATTGTGGAAGTGCGTGCGTGAGTCAGCCTTAGATTACCTTACATAAATAAGAGATCAAATGCCTCAACAGTTATCTCTCATGTAGACCGGCATGTGTACCCGATTTGACGCGTGGTGCCACCATTCCAGAGCATGCGCAGATGAGTTTTGTGCCTTCTTTCTTTTTTCGCCTCAGTGCTTCCTTCAGTTGATAGTCGGCATTTGTGTTGTCCACTTCTCTTCTCTTGTGTCCGTGTCTGCACGCCTTACGTTTTTTGCATTATGAATGCAAAGACCACTACGAGCCGAGCAGACCACACCATCCCGGAGCGAGCACCAGACCAATGGCGAACCCCGCTGGAGTCACGTGGCGGGCGCAGCCAATCGGGGACTCCAGAACGACCCTTCAATCATTCGCTTTTTGTGCGCTTGTTTTTGTATGGAGGAGATAGCTGAAGCGGCAAATTTGAAGACTGAGAAATGCGCTTTACTACAAATTTTTTAGAGCACTTTTACGTGGTTTTCAGTGATGATATTTATGATTCAGGTAGAAAAAGAGTTATAGAAACTGAATATGTGATTTTCAAAAAAAAATAAAAAATTTTTGGCCATTTTTCGCGATGTGAAAGCCGCGTCCCCCCTAATCTTGTGCCTCTCAGCTATATGGCTACAAACTTTCAATACCATATACTGTAAAAAATATCTATAATTCTACAGATTACAAATTCAGATTAAAATAGCCCTGATTCAATAAAAGCATTGCAACTCCAATGGAGCCTGCACTTCACTAGTAGAGATGTGTCTCAGGGGAGAAAGTTCTCGTGTGTGCACAATTGTGCATTATGTATTGCAGTATATCATCTCTCTAAATCATTTAAATATAAGTGTAATATTAAAGTTATCAAAAGCAAGCCTAGGTATCTTATCTGAGGAAGTAATCAAGTTATAGGAACAGCCTTGTGCATGATTTACCTATTTGCATGCCACCAGTCCCTTGAGTAAATAATATAAATGTGTGCATTCACCCAGCCACTTCCAGTGTGCAACATATGTTTTCAGGTGCATTGATATCTTATTTCAACTGCACAGTTGCATCTAAGGACATATTGTAGCCTTCTTGTAATGACATTTGAGGCCAAAATATGAGTGGCAACCTCATAAAACATTGCCCTCTCTAAAATCTGTGTTGGTTGCGAATGGGCACAGTGTATTTTGAACCACACACTACATATTTGACACCTAAAAAGGGGGGGGGGGGGGGGGGAGCTGATGTAGAAGCACATGCATGCACGCTTCTACATCAGCTGTGTGTGTGCTTCCAGTGTGCAACATATGTTTTCAGGTGCATTGGTATCTTATTTCAACTGCACAGTTGCATCTAAGGACATATTGTAGCCTTGTAATGACATATGTGAGGCCAAAATATGAGTGGCAACCTCATAAAACATTGTCCTCTCTGTGTTGGTTACGAATGGGCGCAGTGAATTTTAACCCACAAGCTACATTTTTGACACCTAAAGGGGGGAGCTGATGAAGAAGCACATGCATGCACGCTTCTACATCAGCTGTGTGTGTGCTTCCAGTGTGCAACATATGTTTTCAGGTGCATTGGTATCTTATTTCAACTGCACAGTTGCATCTACGGACATATTGTAGCCTTCTTGTACTGACATTTGAGGCCAAAATAAGTGGCAACCTCATAAAACATTGCCCTCTTTAAATTCTGTGTTGGTTGTGAATGGGCACAGCGACTTTTGAACCACAAGCTACATTTTTGACACCTAAAGTGGGGGGGGGAGCTGATGTAGAAGAAAAGTACATGCATGCACGCTTCTACATCATCTGTATGTGTGCGTCCACAATTCCACATCAGCTGGAGTACAGGGTGCATCAAATGTACAGACAGTTGGAAATATGTTTATGAATAAAAAAGTTGTAATTCTACATTCACTGCATTATCCTTTTGGGTAAGCTTGTTTATACATGCTATTTCTCAAAAGTAATCTGAACTGTGTGCTGCTGCCATTCTTAATATGGTTGAGCATGATGTGTGAGCAAAAGCCACTTCAGAAATGCTCCTGCTTGTTAAAACTGCTGTTCAGAAACTTCTTGGAGCTTGGAAGCTTTGCAACACTTATGGAAAATGTCCTGTATTAAAGAGTGTCACTTCATGAATTCTAACAATGCTTAAATGGTGTAATTACCAGAAAACACTACCTCTGTCATGACTTTCAGTCCTTTCACTCACTTTTGCAATTTCTACTGTACTTGACACTGTGCTGATGCAGAATGATGCCTGTGTTGCTCCACCCATATCTTTACACTGAATTCTGGTATTAGCATGGCCTCCAAGGCCAGTCTGTAGTGCTACCCCCTCTCGGAGGTATAGTATTGACTGGAGTACTATTCACTGACACCGGGTGATACGGCCATGTTAATTGTTTATGAGATGCCTGTTTTTGATCTTGTCGAAGTCACTGCTTGGTCGTTATATCGGAAGAATTCCAGCAAATTAGGCATCGTGTTTATTGGTACATCACAATGAACACATAATGTGATGAGAATTTCAATAATTGAAAAGGCAGGACAAATATGTCCTGCCTATGTAGTTATAGCTTGGGGTGGGGCAAAAGTTTGGTGTTTGCATATACAGTAATAATATTTTGTTCAGGGGTTCATGCTAGCATTATTTAGTGAATAAAGAGGCTTATTTAACATTTTCATTAAGTGTTGCTGCCTGCAGCTGCCTTGTAAAGAAAAGTAGGGGCATGTGATTATTTGAAATTTATGATACGAATCAATGGTCGTAGCCCACTGAAAACTCTTCGTTCATAGGACATTCAAATTATGTCCCAGTTTCCATGGAAGATTTCGGAGACAAAAGAACATCTGCCGGACGTCCAGTTTTGGATATCCTACTGTGGATGTTTCAAGGATGTTGTATATGGATCTGTTTTGAATATCCTACCATGAATGTCCTAAGGATACCCCACATGGACCTTTTTTGTCACACGTTGATATTTGTCCTCCAATTGAGGCTTTGTCTGCGAGTTTCCTCATAACAGAATTGTGTTTTCTCGCATGTTCGAATTACATTTCAAAGCTATCATGTGTGCAGCTCGTGTGTGCATCGTACTTTACGAGTTTTCTGTCCCAGTTTACTTTGAAAACTTCAGTGAATTCACTAACTCACTTGAGCTCTGCGGAAGGCCTAGAAGAATGAGTAGTATGCTGCGCACTTCCGCACATGTGTGTGCATGCGTAATGTGTGCACACAATGTATATGTTCTTAATGCGTGGGCGCTCTGCCCGTTGCATGTGTCACAGTGTGTGCTGCGACCGTAGTAGACATTATGGCAAACTGTGCAAAATGCCCTGGTATATGTCCATAAAATGTATACAGCTTTTCCCCATGGTGTGCACCGCGGACATGCAAAGGATGTCCTCAGGACATGGAAAGTGCGGCCAAACGTTCATTTGAGGGATGCCCACAGGACGTGTTCGACACAACCCTAGGATACCCATGTCCATAGAATATCCATAGGACGTCGTTGTTGTCACTGGGAGGTTATTCGATTCAATATGAAAATTCGCCATTTGAAGTTGTCAAATATTCATTTCTCTTGAAGCATATAAGGGATAAAAGCACTTGTTGGAATGTGGAGGAATACCAACATAAGAGGAGGAATACCAGGGGAAGAACCCCAACTCAAGTGGGGACTTGGTAACACCTTCAGAGTGCAAGAAAAACACACTTGTCAAAACACATATCTTGTTACCAAGATGGGTTACCAACTAGCCTATTACAAGTTCTAAGTGGGCATTGTTCTGAATGATTCTACTAGAGGAGAGCCACAGTTGTGCAGAGGCAGCAGTTTTTGAGCGAGTGCATATAGCAGCTAATGTCTGCTTAATAATTTCTAGTCATCCTATAAGAATGTCTTGTTTTTAGGCAGCCTGTGAATTTGTTGTTTCTGTATTTGAACAAAACAAATAGTCATTCTCCAGTCACCATGTTTGCACCCACTAAAACAATCATGGCATTTACATGAACTCGACAGAAGTGGGTTGAGTTGGCATGTTTGGCTGGAATATGCCTATCGAGGTCATGTAAACGCTAGCTGGTCGAGCTGAACGAGCATCGAGTCGGGCTGAGTCAGCCCGACTGCATGGGGTAGGTTGACCCAGCCTGAACCGTTTACAGCGTGCATGTAAATGCGAATTGGTTGGGCCTGCCAGCACCGAGACTTGTGTGGGACGTCGCCTTTTATGCACGGGCAGCGGGAATAGTATCAGGACATGGCCAAAACAAGACACTGTGCAGTGCAACCTCATTGTAGCGGTAAAACCCATGAAATGGGAAGGCCAGTTTGAATGCATTGATGTCTTGGCTCAATGTTGTGCGCCGTCGTTGTCCAGACTCATCAGAAACGAGTTCATGCAAACGCGGGCACGTCGGGCTCCGTCAGCCTTTTTTCTGACTTGACCTGTCCGCTCCGGGTTCATGTAAACATAGCCAATGTGCAGTGCTGTAATCTCCTTCAATGAATAGAACGCACTATGTGGCATAGGCACATGACGTCAGCAGGCTACAGGGACACTACAGCAGGGGCATGTACTTGTGACACCACTTATTGTTCCCTTGTTCCATTACTGCTGTGTGATAGCGTGCCATGTAACTGAAAGCATGCGTTTGCCATTTATAGGCACCTCAGTTGACCAGATGTCCCACTGTGAACAGCAGTGCATGTATGTATCAAATTATGTACTTAAGTCATTTTCTACCATATGAACTCCACGCAAAGCTTTTTGTATTTCAACTTGTTTAAAAACAAAAATAAATATTCTGTATTTAATTCAGTATTTGAAGGTAATATTTCTTAATTAAATTGTATTCAATTTCATTTAAACATTGCACTATTTTTGAACACCCCTAAAGAAAAGGAAATGCATGGTTGCTATGAGCTGCAAATGTAAACATTGTGAAAGAAACAATGGAGGCTGCATCATTTGCACAGAAAAAATACTAGAAATAAACTAAAAATTAAGATGATATAAAAAATTATGGAATGATATAAAATATACAAGTCTCGTGCTCAAAAGGAGCATTGGGAGAGTTGCCTCTCTAAAAATGTGTGAAGGTTTTGCAGTGCTTCCGCAGTGTAGTTGCAAGGTTTTTTTTTTTTTTTTTTCCAGAGAAAAAGACCAAAACGGGCAGTGTGCTGCAGCACTCGTAGTACTTAACTGTGTGCATCAAAATCTGTGGGATAAAGAAAATGATACCTTGATTGATGACCTTTTCACTTTTTCCACTTTTTTTTTTTAGTTACATGCAAAGAAAAAGATTGCAAATAATGAATATTCCTTCTTCTGTAAATGTAATTGGGAATAAATCTAAAAAAGTACAAACTGTTACACAAGACATGAAGTAGCCTTTATACTATGTATCAATAGTGTCTGCATTGTGCAGGATGTATATAGGGGTGTTAGGTGAAATAAAGTGTAGTGATCACAGGATAGTGAGGTCCTAGCGAAGCATCGGTTTCAAGAGAGAAAGATGTCAAGAAAAAGCAGGCCTACCTGATAGCAGTAAGGGGATAGAGAGAGAATAAATTTATTGACAAAGGACAGCGGCTTCGCCTGCGTGGGGGGCTATGTAACATTGCAATTTCAAGGCCTTGCATGCGAATGCTCTTCAGAGGAAGAGTAATTTTTCTCTTCCTTCATGAATAAATAACAGATCCAGCCTTCTTATATGGCCGTTTCTGGTGGAAAATGCATTCTTGCCTCTTTCAGTTGTTACACTCCCGTAATTAAAAGATGTCTAGCTGATAGTGGCCGGGGGCCTGAAATTCAGCTTTTGAGGCTTGTAAACCAATATGCATTTTTAGAGCAGCACTAGGAGGATATCATGGAAGCAATGAATGGGAACTTCGCCAGAATAATTGCCGCAGTTGCGATTGAAGTTGAGGACAGATAGTTAAAGATGGGCATATTGGAAGCAACTATAGGGACCTATAAAATATCGGGACATGAACATGAACCATAAAGATTAGGTTGATTTGGTGGAATTGTTGAATTGATCACATGGAAAGTACGTTACATCCAGAAATGTAGGAAGATACTGAGGAAGCAATGAAGAACAGAGGAAGAATTTAGTCTTGCTATGTAAACAGTGGCAGGAACAAGATGTATATGCTGTTCGTGATAAAAACGCCAATGTCATCAGTAAATTGATGTAATATAAAAAAGAAAAGGAATATACGGTGAACTGTGCGGTACTCGGAGCAGTCATGTAGCCACCACTATAGGAGGGCTTTGCAAGGATGTGTACTGGGGAAAGCAGCAGGAGATGGTGGACCTGCTAATTAAGAGACAGCAGGGACATGGTACTCGAAAAGCCCGACTTCTTATACGTTATGCATCACAACCTCGAATATACCAGTGAATTGGAAGAAAACTAACGTAATGCAAGCGCAGTAAATACACCAAAGAGTTGGAAGAATTACAATTACAGTTGCCATTAAAATATGTAAGTTCGAACAGTATAAAGCAACATTTTATTTCATTCAACCCAGGGAACCGACTCCGTTTAGGAAAGAACATTCAAGAATAAATCACATTCATTTCGTCCATCAGGAAGGTGCTATTAGGAAAAAATATATACATATCTGTTTTAAAATTTCCCGCTCTAGCACGACGTGTTCAGAATAGGACGCGGTGTGTTGCAAATCTCAGAGGCCAGCGCTTAGTAGTCGGGGTTTTGCGGATCTCTTGCGGTACTTGAGGCAAGTAAAATCTAATTTCCCGGAAGTTGGTTCTTTATGAAGCCCACGCAAGATGCCCACGTGGGTTTGTTGAACCCCTGGACAGAGTGCGAACTGTGCCTGCTGTGCTAGTTGCGGCCCCTATCAACCTTGGGGTCTCTATCATCCACTTACGGTGCTCATCTTGTGTGGTCCTCGTATCTGGTCGTGATCCCGTGACCTCTCCAGCTTCTTCACATCACCGTGTTACCAGTATTACCAGTTGTATTCAGTAAGTATCGCAAAATTTAGCTTTTTGTCATGGGCGTGTCATATCCGCAAGGTAGAACGTAGAACCGCGTGCAACAAGCTGTTGCTTTGGGTTTCCGCGTTAATTTGTGTGTCTCTGCCTGTACGTGTTCATCTTTCTGTGTCTTGTGCTTCCGTGCTGTGGTTACTTTCTCTCAACTGACTAGTTGACATTGAACTGCGCTTGTAAAAAAATCATGCTGCACCTTTGCCCTGAACGTTGAACTATTTAGAGGCGCTCTCTTTCGAGATGTGCATATTCCCTGCCGCCAGCCACTCGCTTACGCTCACATGTGGTGTATATCAATGCGGCGGGGGTCATATTTAACTTGCATCAGAGTGGCGTCTCCAAAAAAAGAAAAAACCATGTCTGTGCTGTGTTTCTGTTTCTCTTTCACCTTGTTGGTCTTTCTCTTTCACCTTGTTGGCCTCTTTTTCCGTAGCCGGAGCGTGGTGTTCGCCTAGCAAGTTCAGATGCTTAGAGCTCTCAAGTTTCTTGTCACGACATCCTCGAGCAGATACGCTCCCCTCCTGGGGACCAAAGGGCTCTCGATAAACTCCGTGTCGACCGCCTTCTATTCAGTCACCCAGGTACGGCTCGAATTTTTGATGTATGCACGCTTTTACCACGCGGGCATTGCTGTCGTAGACATGTACGCTCCTAATTAAATCTCTTAAACACGTAGGAAAGCGCGCGATCGGTTCTATTTCGCTCGCATATGTAGAGTGGCTTAATTCCTTCGCAACCAAACACACACACACACACACACACACACACACACACACACACACACACACACAAAAATAAAAAAAATAAATAAAACGAAAACGCTTTGCGCCATATACGCGAGTTAGAGGCAAGAGCAGAGGGCTTACATTTCATGAGAATGACTGAAGTAAGACGTACGCTCAGAATTCAAGGAATATGTGGCGTCCGTAATTGCATGAAAGCACCAACTGTAGCATAGCATGTTAGCTCTTTACAGCACGCTTTGTGCTTCAAGTGCTTTCCCTACGTACAGTCAACCTCAAAATATTAGGGACCATGAAATCTGAGAAAAAGCTGAATCCCTCCGCAACCTCACAATGCAGCCTGGTATTTGCATTTCGGGCCTCAACTAGAATATGCTAACAACATTGTCATATGCAGTTTTACTGGCTACTGCTACAGGCTGCTGAGATCCCGTGGCCTGTAAACTATTGGGGTTGACTGTACGTAAATCAGGTTGTGCTAGTACGTAGTAAAATTGTTAGTGTGTCGATGTCTTTTCATTTTTTTAAAGAGAAGCTTCTGCATAGGAAAAAACGAAAAATGTTTACATACCTGATGTCTTTGCCTATCATATGGGCTGAGCAATTCACTTAACCTGACTTCACATGGGCTACGTACGTCAATTCTCCACAGTGTTCAGAAATTAAAAAGAAAATACTGTAGTCAAGCATATGTGAACAGCTGCTTTTAAGGAGTCATGTTTTAGATCAGCAATTTTTTAGAACTTTACATTGTGCACCACCATTTGGGAAATTGCACACAGTGTATAGCAGAATTCTGAGGCAGTGGTCTTTCTTTTTTTTAGCTGATTGTTTATTGTGACAACCTTAGTGCCATGATTATGGTAACAAGTCCTAATCATGTTTTACGAGAGGATTCATTGTCATTTGACCAAGATCAAGGAAACATCATTGTGGCACAAAGCTTAAAGGGGCCCTGAAATGCTTTTCGAACATAGCAAGACAACGTTGCCAATCAGTACAAGAGGCTCCTGTGAACATGTGAGCCAAATGTTGTTGCACTGTGTGTAGCAGGGAATTTACAATCTCGTGAAGAAAACGGAGAAAAATCACTTGCTCTTGCCACCCCAATGTCATTATGCAGCGTCATCGCAAGCAGCTGGACCCACAAACAGTCGTAGGCTGATTTCGTGATAGCGAGAACATTTTCGGTAATGCGAAATTGCTAATATTGATATAAATAATTGAAAACATAGATGTTGCAATCTCAAAAAGACATAAAAATTATTTAATATTTCCACTGCCGGTTTTGCATGACAGTTGCGTGTAGCTGCACCTGCTGCACGTGTCCTCCGAAATAGCAGCAGCATGCTGCGTAGCGTAGTCTGCTCATCATGGCACCACGAGGTGCCATGATGAGCCCTTTCGCCACTGAGACGCACAACTTTTGGGTGGGGCTTTGCCCCCTTGGCTTCTCCCCTGTGTAGCTTCCAACACACTAGTGGATACAAAATGAGAAAGAAAGCTGCATGTTGTTGTGATAACTACTCTGAAGGATTAAAAAAATTTTGTGATATGAGATTCATGATACGCTATACTTTAATAGTGAGGCCATTCTATGATTATTTGGAAAAGTGTTCCAGGGTCTCTTTAAATACTACTTTCATGTAGCTTAAAAGGCAATGCCATTGTTTTTATTATGTCAAGGAAATGGTTCACTTTTCCCTGTGCATTTTGTCACGCATAAGATAGACTATTTTGCATAAAAATGAACAATTTTAATAAGCAGGAAACATTGCATTAAAACGAACTCTAGATTGGAAAATCGGGTGATGACGCATGTTAGAACAGGCACATGTTGGGGACAGGAGCACTAGCGGCAACATTTTGGGATAATATTAACTACAAGAAATATAAGCATCCTTGTGTCACGTCTTGGTGGAAAAGATATTAAGTTATGTAATACCGATGTCGCATGGCGTACTTTAGATCGCATTCTAGCCCGATCTAGATTGTATTTATCTATCGTGATTGGCTCCACAGATGGGAGCCAATCACAATCCTGAAATTTGATCTGGATCAACCTCGATCGCGATTGAAAATGCTCTGTGTGACTGGGGTATAAGATTATGTTGCTGCAAAAAGCTTTACAGAGCAGATAGGTTCATGAAATACAGCTGCTATGGACACCACGAGCCCTGTATACTTTATTTTGATAACTTCACAAGATGTTGATGCCAGTGCTGCTGCTCCCATGTCACAACAGGCAAGTGAGGGTTGGTCACTATAAAGAGGGCAGAGATTGGCAGGGCACATGGCCACTCTAAAAGGACTAGTGGAATATTAAGTAAGCATGGATTGTAAATTACACTTGGAATTGAAGTTGAATTGTATACAGGAGCTGGAGCAGAGTCCAAAGGCTACACAGCCTTACCAAAGGCATCTGCTTCTATTAGTCAGGGCTGGGCAAAGATACTTTGCAATTATATCATGACACGATACAAGCTACTAGGGAAACAAATATTTGAGATACAGATACAAGATACTACTGTAGTTATTATATCCGATATGATACTTTCCACTCGTGTCTTAAGATACTTCAATACATTCACAAATTTCTTATTATAGATCTATGTAATGTAGAAGCAAACGTATAAACAAGTGCTAGTCCATCTGTAACGTGCAGCTATTTTAGCTTATTCATATTTTGCCGAATTCTTGTCATATAATGTAGTCCGAAAAATTGCTTTTGGTGCTTGCCAGCAAGTCACGTACACAAAATAGCCGGCTTATGCACAAGTCTCCCGGAAGCAGCGCCATCCACGCTTTAGTTCACCACAGTCAAACTTGCATCCACGAGATCCTTCAATTCGCTGATATGTGTAAGCCACTAGACGCAAGACAACCCCATTCTTGCATTCTTCAGACTTCGCAACGAAGCACCGCGCAAAGTGGTATCAAAGGAAACTTTGATAACGACACTATAGTGGCATCAGAATTTGCCCGAATGACGCCGCACGCATTGGCGTACACAGCAAAGTATGGCGGCTAAGAGCAAGTTTGATGGCACCGAGGCAACTAAAAACAAAAAATCAAGAAAACAAAATGTCAGCTGCACGCAGACGTTCGCGAGCTTATTTTTGTCGAGAAGGCGCGAGCGCCACCTCGTGACTCTGTTTCACCAATAGGGATGCACAGACCTTATCGCCTGCCCTTGCTGGAGGGCTCTGGCTGAAAGGTAAGATTGTTGCTGCCTTTAGTTTTATTCAGGTGGCTTTGTGGCTGCAGTATGAGCTCGAGAAGCGGAGTTCAGCCAATGTTTATAGCTTCGCATGGTGATGCTGCGATAACAGTATCTTGTACCTTAAGATACATGGTACATTCTTTCATGTATCGAAAATACAGATACTGATACACGTCTTGCCAGACATATCATGATACAGATACAAGATACCCAAAGAGCGTCTAATACCCCTGTCACACGGCACGTGTAATGGCATTCGCAGCGAATGAGATTACGTGTTAATGCCATTTTTGTTGCTTCTACACGGGCATAGTGAATGACATTCACTGCTAATGGCATTCGCCCGTTGAATGAGTTTCCCGAACTCATTCACGCGCGACTTGTGTACTCTCGACGACAGGGGCTTGGCAAAAAATTACAAAATAGATAAGTTAAAACGAAATGTAATATATTTTCAGATAACCATCCAATGTTTACCATTGTATTGTTAACAATATAGTGAAAAGGGGGGGGGGGATGTAAACAACAAGCACGATTTGTAGGGTTTCGTTATCATAGCAGCCTGCCGATAAACATTGCCATCAATTGCGAATGCCATTTTGTTTACCCGTGTAGACCGGGAACCCAAGACGGCAATGACATTCGGTATGAATGTCATTTACTACAAATGTCATTACATGTGCCGTGTGACAGGGGTATAAGATACATGTATCTTCGATACTGCCCAGCACTGATTACAGTCTGGCATGCAGGCTGATGAGCACAATTACAAGACAACAGAATATTAAGTCTCTAAACATTCTAAAGAAAATACGCTACCTTTCATATGGCAAAAGAACTGACAAATTGTGGTACATTACTGACATTCATACAACTATGTGAAAAAAGAAAAACAAAAAAGACATTTAGTTACATAATGCAAAATAAAACAAAGCATTTGCCTATATCACACAATGAAAAATGTGATATAAAGGTTCTTCTTCATCTTTCTGCAGTTTTACGTGCCAAAACCAGTTCTGATTATGAGGCACGCTGTAGTGGAGGGCTCCGGATTAATTTTGACCAAGGTGTTGAAGGTACAAAACACTTCACTAGCTATACAAACTAAATATTATGTATCAGGATAGATTTGGCCAAGCTGTATGACTCACTTAGACACCATGCTGCTGAGGTCCAGAGCTCTTTATTTATAAAATGGCAGAAACAGAGTTGATGGCCGGTGGCTTAATCGGCGCTGGCATGAACTACTGCAAGACATGATTCAATAAAGCACATGCGGTTGGTCGACACCCTCATATCTTGGTTGACAGTGCCGAAATTTAATGCTATTGTTTTTCATTCAGTTTTCATAAAAAGTGTCTTTGAGGCTCCAAAAATATCTAAGAACCAATTCGAGATACCAGGCCTCGTAAGTAGTTTGCTGATCAATTACTTTATGGGAAACTTGGCCTGAGTTCCCCCCCCAGTTGAATCTCTAAGTATGCAATCCGGGCCTTAGATGGTGCCTTGACTCCGTTCTGGGAAGTGTATTTGAGACCACTTGATGAGCCCAGGTGCAGAGGGATATGCTTAGCAGTCTGCATTTGTTTGGGCTAGAATTGCATAGTTGAGAGCAGGTGTCTTCCACGGAATGTAGAAATAACCAGCCTCTGTGTGCATTCGGGGCAGAGTTTGCTTAGGAGAGAGCCATGTGCCGAGTGCTTCATGTGCAGATGTATCCCTCCACTTTGGGCAGTGCTAGTTAGCTAAGTCATTGCAATGAAGCCAATTCAAGCCCAAGGCTTCATGCAACTCTGGTAGCACTCTACTGTACTAAAAATCACCAGCATTTCACCCACTCTTATCCTTACTTCATCAGTGCTTGAGTGCCGGCAGGCTCAACTTGCATTATATGACAAACATGGGCTTATATAAGAGTAAAAACCACAAATTGTGGTGTGGGAAATCTTAGTTTAGTATCCCTTTAATATGTGGCTTGCTTAAAACTTCTTTGAGTGATCTTTGCTTACCAAAAGGTAGAAAACTGCTGGAAGAGCCATGTGATGAAATGTAATGGTTTTCTTTTTGACATTGTGCTGGCAAATTGGACGCTCCAGTACCAAGACTGCATTTTTGCAGAATATAGGGTGTGTAATTTGAGTGGACACAAAATTCACAAAAACATGCTGAAAGAAATATCTAGCTTAGCCGCGATGTCTTTTTTTTCTGCTTCTGCTTCTTGAAATTGCCCTCTTTTAATTCTTGCCTTGTTTTGGTGGTGGCATGTGGAGCTGAGTGATCTGGTTTTTACTCTTGCTGTCCGTTTTGTGCTATTTGTGCTACCTTACAGCTGAATGTGTGGATTGCATGTCTTCATAATATAGAATTTTTTATAGTAGTTTGCACTTGTGGGTCTTTGTTGCTATGCATGGGAAGAAGAAAAACACTGGCTGTACTTACACCTATTGCATTAAGGCTTCTAAAAATTGTAGACAGTCTGTTGTGTGGTGAATATAATATCCACTGGGTCTGTATGTTCTTACATCCCCCCCCCCCCTTTTTTTTTATAATGTGATAGCCAGTAAGGCAGTGGTTCCTGTTTAACATTTAGTTATAATTCTTGAAGAAACACATATGCACCTGAAAGATGCTATGTTTTAATATATAGGTTTGCATTTTTAAAGTGTTCAAGGTTGGTAAAAGACAATAGTCACCTGCTATTAAAATGGTAAAGTAATGACATGGTAAAGTAATGACAAAGTAATGCCTTTTCTTAGATAAAAGCTTTCTCCTTAACACACCTGCAGACATGCACGAAAAGTTAGTACGTGAGTGAAAGCACTTTTCCCATTGAAATTTGAGAGCCAGTGTTGTGATAATGTTTCATTCAACAGGTGCTGTTTGACAAACCACCTGTGTAGCTGGAGTGCATGGGTTTAGCTTGAAGTCAATGACTGTTGTATTGCGAACAACTTGTAGTTGGTCTAATTGGGGGTGCATTGCTAGAGTACATGAATTTAGTGTTAGTTGAATTACCACCACATAAAGACACAAACACTGGACGAGCACTTACTGGCACAACTTTAATCTGACGAACAATATTTTGAATGTCCAATGTTTCTATGTTCTTGTGTTGGGGTCATTCATTTTTTAAGTTCATGTACTCTAGTAATGCACCGAGTCCAACTACAAGTTCTCTATCAACACAAGAAGGGACCTTTTTTTGTGTGAAATACTAAGAGCTCAAAGCAGCCGCACAAGCAGACAGCAACACAATATCACTCGGCAGGGGCAAGAGCTCTGCAGTGAACACAAAGTTGTCCAGAGTGATTAAAATGTGACATAAAGCTGCATGTTGTATGACTTGGAGAGCAGTGGCAGAGAGGTAATGAGGCATCTATATTGTCTAAAGTCACATACAGATTTTTTTACAATTCTAGGGTGGGTTTATTTTTTGGTGGTACGGAAAAATTGGAGAATTGAGAAATAAAAAAAAGCGAGTTCCCTAGAGTATAAGTTGCCTTAGAAAAAAAGTATCAGTATTAGTAGAATGAACATGCTTTTCTCTCCTGGTGATGCTAGATGTAAATCTTTAGTGTCGCCGCAGAGTGCATCATCATTAGCTGCTCATTTCCATGCAAGAAGCTCATTTGTCTACATCGACATTCCTAAATATTTGTAATATTCGTCTTTCCATGATACACAGTTCTCTTTTCCAACCAATGGACTGAAGTGCTTCCCATTTGAAATCATAGTAAGATAAGTTAAGCATGAATGTTGTCCTTTGAGCAACTGCCATCCAGTCCACAGCTTGTTTTGTGGTTTGATGTGACTGGTCAGAGCTAATCGATGCTCATCCTTAGTCATCCAGTTTTGTTGCAATGTCCCTGTAGCCAGTCTTTAACCCTTTCAACGTCACTGATGTATTGGTACGTTTCTGCATTTCTGTCCCGCCATGTTACTTTTGACATTCCTTTTGCCAGATAAGAATGGGAGAACCACACCAAGAGAGCAATTTCCGTTATCCGTGACATTTTTTAATTTCTGCACAATGAAAAAATAAATTGTTATTTTTATAATATTCGAGAAACAAAAACCCCGACGCTGGTTGTGCGTCACCTCCGAAAGAACCTGACACTAAAAGAGTCAAAGGAGTAATGACGTGGCATTTTCGAATTCTAATTTTTTAGGAGCGAAGCTCCTAAAAAATTATGTCCGTTGTCGCTGTCGTCGTCGTAGCTTCCCGTCGTGCACGCAGCGGGCATACCGACCGTGCACAGGTGTTGCGCTGCTCCGCAACCCCTCTCCGAGCAAGCGCATGGCGTCATGCGCAGAACCGTTCGCAGAGCGCGCGCGCGCAGGTGTTGCGCCACGCCGCTGTCGCTACACTTAGCACTGCAGTATGGATATAGTGAACTAGAATATCTTCAAAACATTCAAATACACTGTAGTATGGAGGAGCGTGAACGTAATTGTAAACGTTGTGACTCTGATCCTACACTTCGAGAACGAGACGCGGCAGCCCAATGGCAACGCCGCGAAGCTAACCCCGAGCTATGAGCACGAGAAGCAGCAGCACGCAGGCAGCGGCAGCAAGACCCCGAAGCGAAAGCTCGAGCAGCAGCTGTAATCATCCAAGGAGCTTCGCTCCATCATCAGCATTCACTTTGTGGATCGGCTGCCAATTTTTGTGTTAAATGAAGGTGTTGGACCTCGAAACCCTGGATATAATACTAGCAAGCCTCAAAGCACCCTAAATAATTTACTAACTTTATATGTAGTAACAGTGTATAAAGAAGGTGTATGTGTCATAATGCAGAAGATGGTCATATGAAAGCGGGACATCGTGAAGTTTTGACTCATTCACTCAATGGTCTGTTATGCTTCTACATAGGCTGTGCAGTAGCAGCATGGCCGACTAGCGAGTGAGCCGGAGCAAGTGTGAAAACGTTGCAATGTCCTGCGTCATGACATCATGAAACATACAGTAGGGAAAAAAAATATGATATTGTGGTTTTCAGTGAAAAATTCATTACCGATGATTCTAAGTTTTTAGTTGCTGTAATTTTTTCTTTAATGTCAAACGGGTGTGTGCTTCTACAGCCAAAGGGACAGGGATGCATAACATTTTGTTTACTGATGGTGTCGTAAAGCTCCACTTTCCACTTTGTTCATTTGATGGTGCTCACTATTGCCTACCTTACGAGTTTGTGTGTGAGTGGATGTCTGTATGCTTTTTCTTTTCTCTCCTTCTTTGATCTCTTAAGACAGATTAAACATGCACTAGTATGGCAAGCCTTTCACTCAGCTACATTCTCCAGTTATCATTAAACTTTCTCTCACCAGTGCGCTCATACTTTCACATACTGGTTGATGTATCCGGTTTTCTTGTAATACAGTCTTGGAATATGCAAGTTTTGTGCACGATGGGTAAGCTACTGTGGTTTAAATAACATATCTTGGCAGAAAGTGTTCAAGAGGCTATTGCCCAAGGTTAGTGGTTTTGCATAACGCAGTGCCAACTTTCTGAGCAGTTTAGCTTCTTGCTCCCAAAATGCAAATTATCATTTCTTTTTGTTCACTACTGTACACCTCCTGGGAAACGAAACCAATGCTTATTTGAAGAAAAGGTAGTATAGTAAATTATTTAGGGCACTCAGAGACTTGTCAGTATTATTTCTAGGTTTTTGAGGTCCAGTACCTTCAAAACAAAGAACGAAAAGGAAAAAAATGTAATGTCAGTACCCCTTGGTTGTTATTGGCAGCATCAAGTGTTTGCAATCTGTGCCTCGAATTCTGAAACATAACCTTGACTCCTTGAATCCTGCTTTTAAATCTAGTTGGATCCGTGAGACTGAGCTTATATTTACTTGTGTGAGGCCTGCCCTAATGGAAATTAATGTCAACAACTCTTGAAATCGTATGTAGGCTGCCCACATTTAAGCTGCTTTGCAGTAAAACATTGGGAAAAGAAAACAAAATGCCAGCATTGTATCTTCATGTCAGTGTGTGCAGCAAAGCAGGCTACGTTCAACAACGTCGACAGCAAAAGCTTCGGATAATACAGCATAGAAATTTTATTGTGGGTCTTTGGTGGTTGGATATTCTGTACAATGTCTGGTGTTGGTAAGCAGCCATGATCTTGTATTGTGTGACCTGCATGCTGCTAAGATTTAGAAAAAAAAACAAGGTGTGAGCCTTTACATAAGTAAATATGGTTCTACCTACATTCATGTAAATACTGTAGTCGACAAGAAACATGCTGCAGCTGTTGCACTTGTGTTGTTCCAGCGTTCTGCTGTTGTGTTCAGCTTGACATTTCTGTCATGCCAAGCAAAGAGAGAGAAAAAAAAAATTCAAACTTTTGATGCAAATTTCTCTTTAAAAGTTCCTGAGAGTAGTGTCTGAGCCTACACCATTGCAACTTAAAACACCACTTATTTAAATCCTTCTCACTTCCAAAAAATATGATTTATAGCTCCCTTGTAGGGCCCTGTAACAACTTTTTTTAAGACTGGTGTTCCAGCTCTAGTTCTGTTTATGTGAAAGTGCTAATTGCCAAACAGTAATGAAAATTGGTACATGCAAATATGTTATTCAACCAAAAAGTTCCAAGAAGATACCAGGAAATGACAGGCTATCCTCAACTCAACTTTTGGCAGCTTCAATTATCACATTTCACCCTTTCAACCACATTCGCCATGCTACAAAGCAAAGCATCACAGACCTGTAGAGGTAGTCAATGTGCCATGATGGCCAAACATGCTCAGTGAGCAAACTCAAATTGGTTGCCAATAGTTGATGTGCAAGTGTGAGCGTGCACTGCCAAGAAGCACGAACGCTAAATCAAGTTGTGTTAAACTGTCTCGGCAAAGTTTGCATGATTTTGGAGGTATAAAATTGTCGGAAATGGCATTATGGCTTTTTAGTGTTGTTGAATGGGAGCCTGAGTAGAGGTATGCCAAGAGTAGAGCACATGCACAGCAGTAACAGCTGGCTCTGCATTTAAACTATACATGTGTCTCTAGGGCTGGTACTAACGGAAACTGCTTGTGACACACAAAGCCTGTTGCTGGCTGCTTGCCCAAAGGGTACGACCATCTGAGAGCCATTTTAGACTACACCTGATAATAGGGATGGAAATAGTGAGTGAACCAAGTATCATCACTTGTAAAACTTGCTTTGTATATCTTGTGTGTAGTGTGCACTCTAAATGATGGCTGTAAGACTTATGTTCTTCTTGCACAGTAATTGTGATAGCATACAAACATCAAGTGCACATAATATTCTTATCCAATGTTTATAGCCTTAGTGTGGGACATGCCACATTTACAGAAATGCTGCAATGTGGCAGTCTGACAGTGCCGCGTAAGTTTTCTAGGGTTCGTTGCAAGGTCTCTTTAATATAATGGCTTGAAAGCTGTTACATAGTTGGGAAGCAGCCTAAAACACCACTGGCATGATTAAAATTTTTGCTGTTACAAAGGGTGGTTTTATAGCTGCTTTAATGTATGGCTTGAAAACTGTCGCTGTTGAATCAGGACTTTATCAAATAAGTTTCATAATGCAAAGATCAGCTTTGCACTAATGTGACATTAAAATGGCACATGACAAAGTAGGACAGCGGAATAAGGAGGCTTGTAGAGCATGCGTCATGTCACAGAAACATATGGGAACAGTGGAATGCAATTAACTGTGGCCTTATTGAAACAGGTTGTGTGCCTGCTTAGGATGTGAATGGTTTGAATATTGCACATATGGAGTTCTGGATGTAGTGCGGTGGGCCTTTTTAGTTGCAGTAATCATCATTATAGGGTCATTCCACGCGAATTGTCCCAGCCGAAAAAGAGACCATTATTGATTTTCTTGAAAAAAATTGGGCTAGATGGCTGTTGTGTGAATAAGGTTTCACCAAAGTATTTTTGTCAAAAAAAGTTTTTGATCACGTGAGCGCTCTTTGAAGTTTCCGCAAAGAAGCAATAGTTGGTTGGAGGTAAATTTTTTTTATTCAAGTGTGAAACTAGGTGTAATAACAAATTTTATTTTAGAGCATTCTAGGGGCATTATTCTTTCATATAATTTAATAACTGAATGCATTTTAGAATTAATTGGGTTTATTTGGCTCAGTAAAAAAGCAAGAAATGTTGTGTTTACAGAAATTTTTTCGCATAAACTGCACAAAATTTTCAACTACAATATTTTTTCTTCCTTTTTGCATGTTGCTATAGTGTATGCTAAAAATAATTTGAAATTCTTAAGGCACATATTTTTTTAGAAAAACACCTCCAAAGTTGGCAAAAAATGAATCGTTTGCGAGATTCAGGCCGCATTAAAACCTTCAGGCCCTCCAGATAAAAATATGTCAGATAGCTCTATATGCGTACCGACCTCTCAGCTTGTGATATAGAAATTTTTATTCGGGTAAATTTTGTTTGAAGGAGAAAACATTTTGGTGTCAGCAACCAATATCACCAGTAGGCACTGCATACGTGCCGCCGCTCTCCTCGTCGTCTGCTCGTTGTCGGCTGCGCGTCGCGGCAGACGGCGGCTAGTACATGGGGTGATAATTTTTAAGATTTATGGAATTTTTAAAAATTGCCTGTAGCAGATATCATAATTCTAGTCCTTGAGCTGGATTGTTCACAGAGGCGAACAATACTTCCACGAGAAATCGAAACGCATATTGAACTAATTAATAACTGCTAATTAACTACTTTCTGGTGCATATTGCAATTAATTACTTTCTGGCACATATTGCAACTTATGAATTGTATCCGCCGAGTTTGAAAGACACATTCACTTGAAATGAATTTCCAGGATGACACCAATTTTGAGATATTTCGTAAAGTGTTCGACGAAATAGGTGGGCATTCCGATTACTTTTGTGCTTCAATGCATAGATGAGCATTTTGTTAAATAAATTGCAGTTTCGTCCGAAAGTCAAAACGCACTAATTTGCTATGGCAATCGATGCTTCGACTTTTGGGCAAAACTGCAATTTAATTAACAAAATGCCTATCTATGCATTGAAGCACAAAAGTAACCGGAACGCCCACCTATTTCGTCCTATACTTTAGGAAATAATATCTCAAAGTTGGTGTCATCCTGGAAATTAATTTCAAGTGGATGTGTCTTTCAAGTTAGGTGGCTACAATTTGTGAATTGCAATATGCGCCTTAAGGTGATTAATTAGGAAGTAATTAGCAGTTTGTTAATTAGTTCAATATGCATTTCGATTTCTCGTGCAAGTATTGTCCGCCTCTGAACAATGCAGCTCAAGAACTAGAATTATAATATCTGCTACAGGTGATTTTTTAAAAATTTCATAAATCTTAAAAATGATCACCCCATTTACTAGCCGCCGTCTGCTGGGCGGCAGATGGCGACGCGCAGCCGACAGCGAACAGATGACGAGGGCAGCGGCGGCACGTACACAGTGCCCACTGGTGATATTGGTTGTTGACTTCAAAAAAATGTTTTCTCGCTTCAAACAAAATTTACTTGAATAAAAATTTCTAAATCACAAGCTGAGAGGTCAGTGCGCATATTGAGCTATCTGATATATTTTTATCGGGAGGGCCTGAAGGTTTAAATGTGGCCTGAATCTCGCAAACAATTCATTTGTTTTGCCAACTTTGGAGGTGTTTTTCTAAAAAAATAGATGCCTTAGAATTTCAAATTATTTTTAGCATACACTGTAGCAACATGCAAAAAGGAAGAAAAAATATTGTAGTTGAAAAATTTGCGCAGTTTATGCAAAAAAATTTCTGGAAACGCAACATTTCTTGCTTTTTTACTGAGCCAAATAAACGCAATAAATTCTAGAATGCATTCAGTTATTAAATTATATGAAAGAATAATGCCCCTAGAATGTTCTAAAATAAAATTTATTACACCTAGTTTCAGACTTGAACAGAAAAGTTTACCTCCAACCAACTATTGCCTCTATGCGGAAACTTCAAAGAGCGCTCACGTAATCAAAAAATTTCTTGCAACAAAAATACTTTGGTGAAACCTTATTCACACAATAGCCATTTAGCCCAATTTTTTTCAAGAAAATCAACGATGGTCGCTTTTTGGGCTGGGACGTTTCGCGTGGAATGACCTGAAACGTTAATGATTTATTATTTTGGCAGAAGACTTAGCTAGGGGGCTATGACTTGGCAGGCTCTTTGCTTTCTAATTGTATTTCAATTTTTCATTTTAAGAGGTTTTTTGCCAGTTATATTTGGCATAATAAGGTAATATTCAATATTTTAAGCTGCTTAACTTACATCTTTTCATTGATTATCCTTTGGCAGAAGCTCATCATTATGACCCTGTGATTTTTTAGGAGGCCCATCTCAGTAGGGGTGTTTAAACGTACAGCTTTCCAAGTTATTAATAATCTCGTGGGAGCATTGACCAATGCGACGGTCAGTGCCATGTCATGGAGCACATCTGCAAAAGTAGTGAGTGTAGGCGCATGTGGCGCAGAGCATCTTCCTGTCGAGCATCGTCTGCTAGGCTATTCCAATGTGCTTGTTGTAGTCCCTGCTAGTTATCCACTTCCAATGCAAGCACAAATGCACCCACACGTTTTTATGCGAGTGCCCTGCTAGTTATCCGCTTCCAATGCAAGCACAAATGCACCCACACGTTTTTATGCGAGTTCCACGTAACTCCCATTTGCTGCGATTTACTGTCGTTAAGCTGATAAGCAGTACGGGTTATGTCGCGCTGAATGGAATAGCCTAGCAGATGGTGTTCGGACAGGAGGACACTTTGCACGCGTGCACCTACTCTCACTACTTTTGCAGATGCGCTTCATGACACTGTGCTGACCGTCATGCCGGTCGATGCTTCTGCGAGAATATTAAAATCTTGTAGAGCTGTGCTTGTAGGATAGGGCGGGGGGCAAAGGCTACCTGCTACTGAGCTGCCTGACTAAAGTAATCCCATAATGGGGGGGGGGGGGGGGGGGAGTGTTGGCCTCTCTGCCTTGTCCACTTGTTATGCCACTTTTTCTTTCTTTTTGTCATTTTGGTTACACTGTTTTTGTTCTAAATGCACCACTGCATGTCAGCCTACCAGCCACCCTGACTGTTCTAAATACTTACAAAGTTTGGAATGCTTACCTGCAGAATACTAACCTTCTTTTTTTTTGCTCCTGTATAGTGAGTGCTTCACAATTGTTAGGCAACACATGTTCCTTGAATGGCGAAGCACGTCTTTTCTTTTTGTCGTGCTGCATCAATTTGGAGCATTTGTTTGTGACTGATGAAAGCGTCCATTTGCTGATAGGGGTTGAACAATGGAAGTGTGACATTGATTGTTGCTTTTGAATAAGTTTACCTCATCGATTCACATCATTTAATGTAAAAGGCAGTCATCATGAGAATGTTAAGTATTTAACAAAAGATAGGGAGGCAAGCGTGAATAAGAAAGTGGGGCTACAACACTCTTTTGATTGTGTGTTACTGGGGTAAAAAAAAAAGAGGGGGGGGGGGGTGGAGTGAGGAAAGGTCTACAAGTTATAGTAAAAGTTTAATTTACACCAGTGCTTAGACAGCATACAGTAACTGGGCGCCTAATAAGATGTTACAAGTACAATGTTTGATTTATTCCAAATGTACAAATTTTCTTGCAGCAATTTATGCGAATTTACTTTGATGTTGCCTCATAAACCTGATTGTACAGTAAATGACCACTGTATTTGTTCATCGAAAAGTAAGAAAAAAAATCTGAATTGTTTTATCATGTTCCTGAAATGCATAGTGCATGCAGCTGTCAGGCATGCAACACTGTAGTACTTGTCTAACCAGACTTCAGCTTAACAGCTTTCTTTTTGCATCTGGGATCAGGGTCATAAAATTATCTTTACCCAAGTGTACTTTGTGCACTGCTACCACCTTGTTTATTGTCGCAATGTCCTTTATTGGTCGTATTATTGACTGGTGCATGTTGTCTGCCAGTTGGACACACAGTGCCATTGCACAAACATTCTGCGAGTGTGGCCCCCATTCTTTTGTTTTATTTTTGACACATGCTTTGTTTTCCGGCTTTGCATTCTTTTTGTTTGATATCCATGGAAGACCGCCCAGGTAGGCTGTTACTAAATCGTTCTCTCTTGTCTCTGGTTATTCAGAACAAAATGGCCAAGATGGAGGTGGCAAAACGGGTCCAGGGAATGCAAGACAGTGTGTGGTGAGTTCCAGAGCAACCATTTTTTAACATGTGATAATGACAAGCCCTGTGGCTAATGGCACAGTCCAGAAAGAACAACTCTGGGAGTGTGCAGAATAGAGAGATAAACTTTATTCTGTGTAATGATGAAAGGATTAAAGCTTTTATGTAAGAATGAGGTAACCGAATTTTGCATTGCCAAGTGAAAAATTTTATCTGGTGCTCTCATTCTTGTGTGCATCCATGGCTGAACCTCCTCCTGCAATTATTTTCCAGTCATTATGAGCAGAAAATTGAGAACAATGAATGAATGAATGGGTTATTCAGTCAAGGTATATATGTAACTTAGTTGAGCATTTAATTTGTTGTTTCTTTTATTGCAGTAGCAATTATATGGACACTCCAAGCGCATTTCTGCCGTCACCATGATGTTCCGTATTAAGTCCAACGGCGATAAAATCGTCGACGCGCGCCGTATGCTGTATGTGCGAGTGAAAGTGCGCGAGGGATGCGCACTTTCACGGAGAGCGAACGCACGGCAAAGAGCAAAAGCGATTTCTTCCAACGTGCGAAATGCTGTGGGGGGATGGGAGGGAGGGGAGGTGACGTTTAGCTGCGGCACCAAATGCATATCTTGCGACCGGGCGCAAGGGGAACTAGCGACTCAATCTCCCACGCGAAAGGAGGAAAGTGGGAAGGCAGCGCGGGAGGGAGGGTGTGCGGCTTCTACTCTGCCAGCAACTGCGTACTTGTATTTTGCACGGCTGAGGGCTGTCGTGCACACCGTATCTTGAAAGTGATCTCCACATGGCTCTTTCCTTTGTATGCGCTGTGCTTTCGCTGCTCAGTTTCCCTTGAAGTGATAGACCGCACGAACCTTCGCTCGCTGCTGCCGCCGTGCTTGCTCATGCCAGCGTTTTGTCAGTGGTTGTCTGTGGTCATCGAGTGTGATCTATTCATGTTTGCTTGTGTGCGCTCACACCATGCTTGTTAATTCAGTTAGTAAGCAAATATGTGCAAGTTTATCCAGCCAATAAAAATACTATCCTTACTCCGGATAGCTCTCTACTAGTAAATCGCAATTGATGCTTCGCCTTTCGGGCAAAACTGCGACTTTTTAAAGGGCAACTGCAACAAAATTTGACTTTGGCTAGATTGGTTGTAAATAAGTATATAGTATATTACTATCAAAGCAATAAGGACAAAGATGCAGGGCTCGTAATCGTCTCATTTTCTTAGTAACAGTTTTTGAATAGCACCTAAGCAGATGACGCATGCACCTGGTGGTTACTGGATATGATGCAAATCCCAGTCCATGACCTCCGAGATTTTCAGCACGCCGTGTGCATCGCCTACTCTCGGAGGTCATGCAGAGGAGCTGCGCTGGTTCTCAGTATTGCAGGTACGGCTTCATTATTGGCAAGCAGTAATGGCGGCATTTCTTTATAGTTTTGGTATCAGTAACATGTATTTTTGTGAGCCTTTTGTGATGCATCCACTCATATTTTAAGTGCAAGATTTTGCATGGACGCTGCTTTATATCTACTTCCTCTGAATCTAGGCTCTTATGTGATCCAAAATTTCGGTGCCGTTAACCTTTACAGTATACATTTTGCTCTTGGCTTGAGAATGACAAATGTTAATTTAACAATATAAGAAAATAAATGCAATGCATCTGCAGAGTCTGGTCAAACAAAAGTTATATCAGACACTTATGTTGGCAGCTGCAGACACCATCACATTAACCCCTTACTGCTTGAATTTTTATTTTCTTGTGAGAACATTAGACTGGCCTTTGTTTAGCTCAGATATGCCCAGACAAACCTCAATTTTAAAAAGAAATGCGTAGTTATTTTATAAGCAAAATTGGTCATGTGTCATATATTATACACCACGCAGTTATGGGTATACTTTGTGACCATACAGAAAGGCATCCGAATTGCAAAAAACCTGAAAGTCAGGCTGTTGCTTGTTTTGAGCCATGGGCAAGCAACTGTTGAACGGGGGTTCAGCGTCAACCGCCAGATATCCGTAGAGAATTTGAGAGGTTTGTCATACATTTCACAGCGTATCATATGTGATGCAGTGGACAGGGCAGGTGGAATTTTAAATGTTCCTATAACAAAAGAACTCAGAAAAGCTGTGTCTGCAGCGACTCAGGATTACGGTGCACACTTGGAATCGGAAGAGAAACGGTACCAGGAAAACTCAAAGCAGACAAAAAGGCGCACAATCATGCAAGAAGTTGAAGGGTTGCAAACAAAGAAAAGAAGCTTGAGGCAGTTGTTACCGATTTAACGGCCTCTGCAGATGGATATGCAGAAAAGGCTGAGAGAACTGGTGACATCACGCACGTGGTGAAATCAAACAGTTTAAGACCACAAAAGCGAAGGCTGAAGAACTCGGCAGCATTAAGACGCAAATATAAAATAAACAAAGACCTGCCCTGAGCTTCAGAATTTCATCTAGTCGAATGAAACTGTACGTGCACTAAGTGAAATCACTTTCCTTTGTTCTGTCCAATAAAATGTAACGTGTCAACTACCGTATTAAATATTCAAATTTTTTGAAAGGTCCTTGAAAAGTCCTTGAATTTTTTTCTTGGAAACCTGCACACACCCTGAAGCATAAAAACGATCAACCCTTAATTATTAAGTCATTAAAAGATGGAAACATAAATTTTATTTTTTCATAGTTTTCCGTGGTGTCCACATTTGTGGGCCATAACCCTGAAAAAATGTTGCACTGTACTTTCCAGTTCGCTTAGCTAGCTAAGTGGGACAAAACATTTTTCCTGTGATTCTTCCTTGATATTCTAAACATTTGCAATGTACTTTTTGTGGTAAAGATGAAAACAATCATTCTGAGCCGACAGGCACAAAAACATGTGGCATTTTCGGCAGCGAATTTGGCTCTTTGCTGCGCATCCCTCACGGCGGCAACGCTATGCATTTGGTGTGCACACGTGCTCCGGCTAGTGATCGTACCCGTCATACCTAATGGCAGCGGTCGGAAGTGACTGCGGTGTGGCCTTCTCGACAACGGGCTTAGAGCTGTTATTGCTTGGCTTACCTCGCTTTCTTGGAGCATTTCTGTTGCAAGTGATCGGGCTGTTTGCAATGTCTGTTTGGATTGCCATCCTGTCCGAGGTGTTTCTCTGTAGGAGCCTCTCAGCACTTGCGTTCCTGAGGTACTCTAACCAGCTGTTGCTCAGCACAAAACACAGGAAATGAGGAATCACCATCACGGGCCACTGTATGCGTCACATCACGTCTTACTCCGCACATTCATCATCCGAGAAATCTGCATCGGATACGTCGCCATTTTGAATTTTCGCGAAACGTTCATTGACAGTCTGGTCATCAACCTTCCTTCTCTCTACCGCATGCTTAGAAATGCCTGAAAAAAATATGAGGTTTACATTATTTTAGCCTAGGGACGTCATGTGCTGTACAAGGTGGCTCGCTCGGAAAGGCGGCTTTGAGGCGCCCTGTCCACAAACGTGAACACTAACTTTCCGTAGTTGCATGCGGCACTCTTACCCTTGGTACTCCAAGAAAAGATAGTATTTGACAATCACGAAACATTGATTTTTACAAATAAATGGCTTTTGGGTGTTTTTAATAATGGTAATACTATGAAAACAAAGACGACAAGCTACTTTCGGTTTGCATCGTAAAAGCTTGAAGCAGTCATTTTCCTGTGCCTTCTGATCATTATTTCGTATGTCTTCAGGGTGATGGCGCCACTAGTCAAATAGAGAAAGGAAAGGCACGTTCGCCCTTGCTTTTCAAATCACAGTTTTCAATCTGTATTTGGAACTATGCGAATGCAAAGTTGGTGTCCACGTTTGTGGACACGGGGCCTGAAGGGGATATTATCACCCTGTCCACTGCGAGCAGTTTGAATTCCAGAATGATTGCGTGGTCATTGCAGTTGCAATTTTCTCTATGGCTAAGCAATATTCAAACATGAAACAAATGGTGAAGTTTTTACGATGGCAGGTCAAGGTCTGACAGAGTGTGTACAGTGTGTCACTGGGGGGGGGGAGCACAGTTCCTACTTTGTCAATAGTGGCAGTGGGTAATGCATGTAGTACATACATTTCTTAAACATTAGCTTATAGTTTTGTTATATGCCCTTACATGCATTTGACATAAAACATTGGCTTGCGTTTGTGATTATGCCTTGCATAAAAATGTGAGATGCCCATTCTTCAATATTTCTTGCATTTTCCACATGCCAGGGTGGAGTTCATTCAGCTTGCTCAGGAAACGAAGCCCATTAATCTGGGTCAAGGGTTCCCTGACTTCCCTCCACCAGACTTCGTTGTTAAAGCCCTCCAGGAAGCCGCTGCAGGCAACTTGCTTCATCAATACACACGAGGATATGTGAGTAGCTGTCATCACTACAGCAGCTTCCACGAACAGCTTTTCTTTTTTTTTTCCATACTTCGTGTGATCATAGTGTTACCATTGCATTCTGAGATATGGTCAGTTCCATGTGTTCAACCAAATTGGCGGTATCGCGTATTTCTCTAAACTTGGTGCAACAAGTTTTCCTTTCTGAATTGACCCCAAGAACGCCCAGCAAGAATGCAGTGTTTTGTTGTCTGTTACCCAGAGCTGGAATGTTGGAAATAATACCGTGTATAGGCCCCGATAGGCTGATCATCATTATGGCAAGTGTACGCATTGGCTCATTAGACTAGGCTAGCATAGAGGAACCTGTATTCCTGTAGGAGGATGCAGGCAAGAGGATAGCTCATACATTTGTCTTATATTTGGTACATGTGAATGGATTTGCAGTGGTGTAAAAAGAGTAAGACTGGTTTATTTTTAAGCATTGTTTTTAATGCTCATTACCTATCGGGTATGATGACATACCGTTTTGCCATCTACCGCCACTGCCCGAGTGATGGGTAAAGTTGGATCACGTGGGGCAGGTCTGCTTCAGCAGCATAGAGCTCCAAGTTTTTCATCATATGGACACGGAATCTGGCCGGTTATAGTGATTTTTTTTTTGCATGAGAGAGTTTTTTTCTTTTTATTCAACTGTTTGTATGCTATATATAAAAAAAATGAGTTTTTCTGTGCCATTTTATCAAACTTTGTTGTGTGCCTGTATGGCAGCTGCCTGTGTAGCTGCCTGTATGGCAGCTACTCTGCAGAAATGAATGAAAGCGCCAGCTTCTTTGGAACATGAGCTGTCTATAAAACCTGATGGCTTGGTGTGGAAGAGCAAATACTTATATCGTGATTTGACTGTGTGTGTGTGTGTATATATATATATATATATATATATATATATATATTATGAAAGAAATGCTCACACGTTTAACAACAACAAAAATACTATCATTTTACTGACGTTTCGGCCGGTGGTCCGGCCTTCATCAGAGTGAATGAGAATACACAAGACGTTCGTTCCCAAGGTGTCGGGAAGTCACGTGGAAAGCACATGTGGCTCCAAACAATGTGTAAGAGGAAAAAACAAGATAAACAGCAAAAATACCCGTTTTTTTTAAACGAGGCACTAACAGATGCAGAGAACACGACACGTGGATGGCTGTGATGAGTCACGGAGGTGGACGCGTGGTCCTCACCGTCAAAGAAGCGGGGGGAAAAAAAAAAAGAGAGAAAAAATTGGTGGCGGAAGGGGGAAAAAAAGGGAGGAAAACACATGTGGGTGGCTTTGATGAGCCGCCTCTAAGGCAGCGCGTTGAAAGACGCCCTCCTGAAGCAGAAATACCCGGCAAAAATAATTGATGATGCTGTAAACAGAGCTGGCGAGCTCAACTGTGCCGACATACTTGAAGCTAAACTACCTGATAGTGAACAAAGCACAAATCTAATCCTTACCCACTCTGCGTCGGTGCCCAAGGTTTCAGCGATTCTTAGAAAGCACCATAATATACTTGCACAAAGCGATCGCCTTAAGCGCATATTTGTGGAACCGCCCCGCGTCGTGTATAGGAGAAATAAAAATTTACGCGACAGTTTGACAAAGTCAACCTTAAACCCAAGACGTGGCACAGGCTGTATGCCTTGCAACAAATCACGTTGCCAGGTTTGTCCTCACATGAGGACAACACAGAAAGCAACCAGTACCGCGTCCAACTTCTCAGTTCAAATAAAAGGAAACTTTACACGTGACACCGCCAATGTGATCTATCTTCTTGAATGTACAATTTGTAGTCAACAGTATATTGGTCAGATGGAGACACCTTTCAGGATACGATTTAATAACCACAGGTCACACACAAAATCTCTTTTGAACCTTCCCGTATCCAAACATGTCAACCTTCCCGGTCACTCTTTCAATGACTTAAAGGCGACAATATTGGAATCAGGCTTTCGCTCACACCACGACCGGGAAATTCGCGAGTCCTATCTTATCTATAAGTTTAATACCACTGCCTCGGGTATTAATGAAAGCAAAGGGAAACTCACGTCCTTGCCTTCTGATTAGACAAATGTGGTTATAGCCGAAAGTTAATTCCTTGTAGTCTAACCGCAACGCATATAAGACGGTCTTGCTTCATGCTGGCACGTCCGCATATCCTCTCTCTTTTTCACTCTGGAGACGTTATTGTGTCGCATGCCCCCTTCGCACGGCGTGTCTGCCGTGGAGTGTCTTCTTATCTTAAACGATGGTGGTCCCTCGGGACTGGGGAACGCGCTGCCTTAGAGGCGGCTCATCAAAGCCACCCACATGTGTTTTCCTCCCTTTTTTCCCCCTTCCGCCACCAATTTTTTTTCTCTTTTTTTTTTCCCGCTTCTTTGACGGTGAGGACCACGCGTCCACCTCCGTGACTCATCACAGCCATCCACGTGTCGTGTTCTCTGCATCTGTTAGTGCCTCGTTTTAAAAAAACGGGTATTTTTGCTGTTTATCTTGTTTTTTTCCCCTTACACATTGTTTGAAGCCACATGTGCTTTCCACGTGACTTCCCGACACCTTGGGAACGAACGTCTTGTGTATTCTCATTCACTCCGATGAAGGCCGGACCACCGGCCGAAACGTCAGTAAAATAATAGTATTTTTGTTGTTGTTAAATGTGTGAGCATTTCTTTCATAATATTTTCACCGGGTTCAGCGCAAACTCCTAATTGACTATATATATATACATACATACACACACACACGCGCGCACACACACACACACACACACACACACACACAAACAAAATATACATGAAACGGGATATAACTAAATAATGGATATAACGAAGTAAGGTAACGAAATCGCCATTGAGATTCATAGTGCAGTGCTTTCAATAATGGCCTAAGGCTTTTTCTTTTCACATTGGTTAACATCTATAGCCCAGGTGTCATGAACGCATGTCTTTCACAAAAAGTCAACATACGTCTAAAATAAGCACCTTCACTTTGGACGTGTAACATAACACATTCAGGATGGTGAATAAAAATTCTGGCCAGTTATAATTTGCTCGGCACAGTGCCTTTTCCCATCAATAGAAAGTTTTAGATTAGGGGCGTGTTCTTGTACGCGTTCCAAAATAGAACGGAGGCGGTCCGTTCCATCGAGCTGCACACGATTGGTCAATTTGAACCGTGAGCCGCACACGATTGGTCAATTTGAACCGTGACGATCAAATTCACCAATCGTGTGCGGCTCGATGGAACGGACCGCCTCCGTTCCATTTTGGAACGCGTACAAGATCGCGCCCTAGGGCTGCTAGGGGTGGCTGGCATACCCAAGAAATAGGAGCTGGGTCACTGCGCACGTGCAGAACCCAACGTGTGCTTGGATTCTTGGGGCGGCCACTTAGAAGAAACATTACTGCCCCAAAGATGTCTTGTTGCTTCCGCCATAAACGAGAATTTCCGTGAAGCAAAATGAGATGAGGGTAGCCAAGACATGCTTTCAGGAAATGATAGGCATTGGATGTGCCAGCATTGTCCCATTCTTCAATCTCGTGGCAGCATTTCACAATGCATGTTACGTCATCCTGCTTCAGAAAGTGAAGGCGATTAACCGCCGACCGCAATGAATCTGGTCACATTGCACTTCTGCAGCGAACATGCTGTACCAGATGGCAAAATTTCTAGCCTCGTGGATTGCTTTGGCTGTGCTTTAATTGCAATCTATGCATGTATACATTGCTTCCTGTCAACAAAGACCTTTGGCATGTAAAGAACTATCTTTGATGAAAAAGTATTTATTTTATTTGTCATTTTATGGTTAGCTTTATATATTTAGGTAGGGGTGTGCGAATATTCGAAAATTTTTAATACCACCGAATATTAAATTTTTAATATTCGTATTCGATTCAAGAACTAGCTATTCGAAAATTCTCGATTATTCAGTAGAGTACGAATCTTCAAAACAAATTGGATATATTTCTGGCTGTGCAGGAGCAAACACGGATCTTAGTATACGTTTCTCTCTAACGTAAGAATATGTGTGTGATTTGGTACTGAATTTTGCGATAATTTCGTGCTGCTGGCGAAATTCCGCCTGTAAAGTGCGCTCAGCTACGGGACGTGGAAATTTTGCAGGAAAGCCAGCCTCTCAGTAGCAATAGGCACAGGTTTGTGGACAGCGAGTTAGCTTTTTTGTTACTGCTAGAAACGTGCTTACTTTTGGGGACTGTTCGAATGTTTTATTTGAAGACGTAGCAGTTGCAAAATTTATTGTGATACATTAAATTATAGCCTGATCACTGGTGTTCCAAATGGATGTTAAGCAGTAATGATTGCTCAGACAGTTTTTGAGAATTGGTATGTGAAACTTCAAAGAAACCTCTCATAAAACATGAAATAAAGTAATAATTTGCTATTTTTAGTATAAGTAAACGGAGCGTAAAAAAGATCTGAAATATATAAAATATGTGCCTGGCTCCTAGTTCCCAACTTTTGTAAGTCACACCATGCAAAAAAAAAAAAAAAGTAATTACGCAGATTTGTTGGCATCAATTCTAAACATTGTCATGCCCATGCTATGCAGGAAAGCAGTGGCTTTGCAAATGTGAAATTTGATAGGTTCCTATTGTGCAGGGAGCACTTGTTTTTTTACTCATTGCATCAGGTATCTGGTTCGTTCTTTACTGCATTCTTGAGGCTCACGAAGCAATAGTTGTCAGGTCAGGGACCATGCAGAAGCCTCCTCATACTTCATTATTGCATTTGATTAGCTTTTCTGTGCAAGCAAGCTGGTCTAGTGCGGTTTCACCTGGTGCTGGAGTCTCTACGTGCTTTGTTCAGTTTCTGTACTGTACTGTACGGTATTGTGGAATGTTGCACAATATTGTACAGTAATGAATAAGGGCACTTGCATAAGTGGTGTCCAAAGTGTAAGAGATTAGACTGCTAGTCAAGCTTCGGTCGAAGGTCGGTCTTAAATCGACTGCAAGGTACATGTACCTGGTAACGAAGCTTCCATGGAAGCCCATACGTTCGTCACATGGCAGTTCATTGGCAGCTCATAGGGCTTAGTGCCATCTGTGTGACGAGGAAACACTTCCAGCGGAACAAAAAATAAAGTGACATCATATCCTTTAAAAAAAAAAAAAAGTGACGTCATTTTTGCTGTCAAAGGTGAGAAATTTATTCAGGTGGCCTGCTTTTAGAGCAGTATTTTCAAATCTCCTGCAATCCGACTCGATGGCCCTTTCGAGCTTTTAGCGCAGAAAGTGATGCAGCAAAACCGAGCCGCACCGAACATTGATTCTTTGTGGGCTGAAGAAAGCTTTGGGTGCTGAGTGCTTGCTGCATTATTGTGTGCCAAGGCCATTGGCCAGCGCAGCTGATTGAAGACAGCGAAGTGAACATTTATCTGGCGGTCGTAACTTACTGCTTTTAACTGAACACATTGACCAATGATGAAACACACCTCGCAAACGCAACGCCACCATAATTTAGAGAAACGTTGACTAACAACCCAATGTGTGAGGGGGGTGCAAAGTAGCAGTTCAACTTTGCGAGCGTGCATGTCTGCACTCTAGGCGAGCTGCACTGCATTTCAATTGGTAGCATAGTGAACACCCATATTTTTTTAGCGAGCACTGAAAAAGTGGTATTTAATGTTAATCATAAAGTGGTACAGAGTTGTATTTTTTTCCCTATCGATGTGTATACATAACTGAGTAGGAATTTTATTTTCACTGAATGAAATCATGTTGTCTTGTTCTTAATTAAAAAATGTTCTTTCTTTAACCGTGTTTGTTCCCTCCTCGCCTAGACGCACTTCAATCGCGTCTCCCATAACAGCCCTTGCTGATGCCAGTGACAATTGGCTCTGGACCGCTTTTCGCCCGAAGCTTTGTGAAATTTGAATCGACCCTGTCGACTGCGTGCTCTTGTGTATGTGAAAACTCCACACAATAGGAAGGACTGCTCGTAATAATTTGTATTTACGCTGTTGAAACGCTGATGGATAAAATCAACCCATGGTGGGGAACAATAAAATTGCCTTGGTATGCTACTGCAGACGTACCCAAGCGCTAGGGCTCCAGCACTTGAGTACCCTAATCTAAAATCCTAATATATACATACACATTAACACTAACCAGCAAGGGTACATCCTGGGTTTCACTGCATACCCTTGGAGCACCGGGATGAGCTCCTTGAGGGCTCCAAAGCAATTTTTTCGCTGCTAATATCATTGTGAGTGATTCTCATTAATAAGGAACAATGTAGCTGGGTAACAAATTTTTATGGGCCTCCTAAACTGCACTTGAAGACTGCTCACTTCATGCCATGTGAGCACTACAAAGGCGAAGTGGTGTTGCATGACTCAACTTTTGAAGCAAGAATGGCACCAGCTTTTGTGCTTCTAGTGGTGGTGCTTACAGCCAATTTTTGTGACATTGGCGTCAGGTTGGTGACAGAACTCTGGTAGACTGGCTGCGATGGTATCATTATGGCAGTGTTCAGCAGTGCATAGTGTGTACACTGTCATGTGAATTTTAGTAGCGTTTATGCTGAAATGCCGTAGAAATGTCATGCAGATTTCACATTTTGACCTCACTTGCCCTTTGCTAAGTATTGCCTAGTCTGAGAGAATCAATTCAGTACCTGGAGGTCAATTCACTGAAGGTCATGGTGGCAGTTGTGGAACATCCATTAAACTGCAGGTGTCGCATAGTGATCTTGGGAGGGTACAACTGGCCAATAAAACCCTCGTAAATCAATAAAGTTTTGGATGGATCAGCTTTTGAGTGGTGCTGCCAAACACTCTCAAGGCTAGATTATAAATATGGGCACATAAATACCCAAGAAAGTGGACAACCATTGTCATAAACTCAATTGATAGTGTGCGGCATGCATCATACATAAAGGTTGTGGCTTCGGCTTCCACTGGTAACAGGTAATGTTTTCCTCTACTTTCATTTCCCTTTTGCTTTATTAATAGGTCATTTATTTCAAATTTAACCCTCACACATAATTGTTACAGTACAATAAAAAATGTCATTTACCCTATTCTTGGCTTGCTTCATGTGGTTGTGAATAAAAGGTCAAGCTCCTCATTTCCGTTAATTTTTATTGCTCATTGTTTATCCCCTGCTGAACAATATTTTGTGGAACGCCAACCTACTATTTTATGGCAGGTTTTCAGGACCAACATCTTCAAGCTGCTGATACTCTCAGGATTCTAACTAAATAGACATGCCTTGAGAACTTACCAGCTTCAATTTAGCCATTGCAACATGAGCTCTAACTGAAAAGGTATTTAATGAATCACAGTTACTTGAATTGTTAAGAGTAATTATCACAAACTAATGTTCACAGGTGTGAATAATGTGCCACCAAAAAAGAAGGAACCCTTTATGTCTACTGCACTGTTTTTAACTCTTTCCGTACCGCATCCATTGGGCTTTGTTAGCCCGCTATCGATGGTTTGAAGCGCCGCTTTCGAGACCTTCCGTGCCGGCAGCTCACGGAAATATTGCACTATCGGACGTTAAGGAGGAGAACTATACTTTAGTTTTCTAAGCTGTTAGCTTTTTTCCCGCCAGACGGTGATTTTTAAACACGCTCTGAAGTTTCGCAATCGTCAAAGCAGAACGCAAGAATGTCCGGCTCCAGAAGTGGCACACGCGCTTTGGGAGATCACAGATATCGTAATTCCGCTGCCTCTGCGGCTGATCTCATCGATGCATCAAATAGCAGCGAGTCGGAGGACGCTGACTTTTTGTCAGACTTTGAGTCTGAAAGCGACAATGACGCAAACCAGCCCGGAACATCGGCGGCTGCAGCCCGCCACACTCAACTGTAGTGTTTGCAGTTAAATTTTTGTAGCGGAATACTTGTTCAATGAAAAATTTCAATTTTTTTCGGAGATAGTGCCTATTAGATGGCAATACATTCTGTATATCTCATAAGTTTCGTACCATTTTTTTTCTTAGTAGATACAAGCGTGTCTTTACAAACTTTGTTCAATTTTATCCTACAATCTTGATTTTGGCAAATTGTATCTTTTTATGTCATACATCTCATTAATAAAACTTTTATACGTGAAAAGTGCTTTCATTCTGCTTTTTGTTTATGTATTGCATAAAATATTGAGTGCAGTAGTTCCTTCAGAAAAAAAGATCTGCTGTAACCTACAAAAAACACCTATTTTCCCCATGGTAGAGAAAGAGTTAAGAATTCTCTAATGTCTTCACTGAAACACCTCGTACATCATGATCAAATCAAAGGCATCACAGTACATTGCGCAGTTGGCAAAAGAATGCAGTGTGATCAGAACTGCAGGCATCCAGTTGCACTCTAGGCCCAATTACTAGTCTTTTTGGTGAGTGACATTGTTCAGGTTGCACTGCTGCAATGTTCAGAGCATGCCACTAAACTGTGCACATGCTTATGTCCTGGTGCTCATGTGCATCAGAGGAAGTTGTGTAGAATTTGAAGTTTTTTTTCTTTAGGAGCATCTGCAGCTAGCTGTTTTTTCGGGGCTTTGGTGTTTGTTTTTTCGAGGCTCTGAGCTTTGGTGTTCTGCAGCTGAGTGCAACGTTGCAGGTTCTGTTTCAGGCTGTAGCAGCAACATTCCGATGGGAGCGAACATGAAAACTCTCTTATGTCGAAATTTAGATATGTTAAATGAATCACAGGTGGTCAAAATTTATCCAGAGCCCTCCACCACTGCATCTCTCATAAACCCGCTGTGCAGCTTAAGACAAAGTGTCACCAGTTAACTGATTTTATTTATTGAATCGATAACATGACAAATGGCAAGGATAGTCCACTGAGAGACATGTGCCTTAAAATTTTTTCCTTGCAGGGTCACCTGCGGCTGGTCAATGCTTTGGCCAAAATGTACTCTCGGCTAACTGGTCGCCAGATTGACCCTCAGAAGGAGGTACTGGTCACAGTGGGTGCCTATGAGGCACTCTACTCTACCATACAGGGTCTTGTCAACCCTGGAGATGAGGTGGGTTATGCCTTGGCTGAATATATTCAGCTTCTCTCTTAGCATTGTGGCTACAGGAGCCTAATTTCTATGGAGGACAGCTGCAAGAAGGCTGTCCACTGAAGTTTTGATTTGTGAATTTTTCCACTGATGTACGTTTGTATGTAGATGTCTGTATTTATCCCACTGTGTAGGTATATCATAAATGTTGGATATAACAAAGGCATTTTCTTGTCAAATGTGACTTCAATATAACAATGTTAGACTGTACTACTGTATATGATGGGGTCAGCAGTACATGAAGTCTTCCATGCTGTGAGAAAAATATTGTGCACAGCTTATTTGTTAGGGTGGGCTTAGTGCAATTTTAGTTTGATTTAAATTCAAATAATAAATTTCTTCCACAAGAACACATTTACTTTTGTATCTTCAAGGCTAAGGCATTACAGAAGGGCTGCAGTAGTTGTACAAGCACATGAAAAAAGAAAAAAAATTATTAAAACTGCAATTAATGTTACAAAGCTGGTATCACTGACAGGTTAAAAGATAGAGAAGGAAAGATGGCTTTGACAGAAGAAAAATTTTAGAAATGAGTATTTCTCATAGTTTTGTTGCATATTGTCTCCTTAAGACTTGGAGATTGACTCCAACCAAAAGGGAAATTTACTAGCCCGACGTTTCGGAACCAATTCGGCTCCTTCTTCAGGGGGTATTCTTCGGAGGTGGCGGTGTGTCGCTTTTAAAAGGTCCGTCGTAACAAAGGAGAGGAAGGGGGAGAGAGCGTAAGGTGCGGAGACACTTGGCAGGGCACCTGTTCTAGACAGACAAAATAGGTGGTGGGGGTGAGGTGGGGGGGGGCTTCGTCGTCGCTGGTCGGCTGGGTTGCGCCCTTTAGTCGCAGGAATGCGTTGACGAGGGACAGGGGGGGGGGGGGGACGAGTTGTTTTGGTGCTGCTGACCTAGAGCGGGGGGTCCTTTCTTCCCTTCGTCGCGTCTGCGAGGCCATGAACATACAAAGAAGGAAGAATGCCCTTCACGCGGTTTATATTACCCGCCGTGTTCTGAATGTGCCAAGACTCGAGTAGTAGCCTTTTTCGCCAGTTTGTCTCTGTTTGAAGGATTTGGGTTTCTTGGAAAGAAATCTTGTGGTCGGCGTCTTCGGAATGTTTGGCGACGGCGCTGCGTATTCGGTTGAATGTTCTGACGTCGTTTTCATGTTGTCTGATTCTTTCTTTTAGATTTTTGGTTTCCCCGATGTACGACGCCGGACAGTCGGCACAGCTGATTTTATAGACGATGCCTTGAGCTTTTTCTTTTGGTGGACGGTCTTTTGGTTTAGGAGTGAGGATATTCAAAGTGTTCATCGGTTTATGCGCGACTTTGAGGCCTTCTTTTTTCAATATTCGGCTGAGAGCTTCGCTGGTACCTTTGACGTATGGGATGGACACTCGTTTCTGTGGTCGAGGGGGAGTCAATGGTTGGAGGTCTCGTAGTTTGTTTTTTCTTTTTTGTTGTCGGGTTGTTTTTCGAATGAATTCCGTTGTATAGCCGTTTCTTTTGAGTTCGTTGAGAACCGTTCTCCTTTCTTTCTTTTGATCTGATTCCAATGTGCAATGAGTTTCGACTCTTTTCAATAAAGAATTTACGACCGATGCCTTATGGTTTGCCGGATGGTTGGATGCGAAGTGTAGGTAGCGGTCTGTGTGGGTTGGTTTTCGGTAGACTGAGAATTTTAGATTGCCGTTGGTTCGTGTAACTTGTACATCTAGGAATGGTAACGATCCGTTTTGTTCGCGCTCCGACGTGAACTCTATATCCGGGTCTATGGAATTTAAATGGCTCTGCAGGTTTTCGACTTGCGACTCCTTCACGATACAGAAGCAATCATCCATGTACCTGAGGAAAACTTTTGGCTTCGGGGAAAAAGTACTCAGAGCTCTGTCTTCGATATTTTCCATAGTTAGGTTAGCCATGGTGACGGAAATTGAGGCCCCCATGGGAGTTCCTTTCACCTGCTTGTAGTAGCTGCCTCAGAAGGTGAAGTAGGTATTTGATAGGCATAGCTCGAGAAGGCGGCAGATCTCGTATACACTCAAGGGGGTTCTCTCGTCGAGTGTGTCGTCGCGTTCCAGGGCATCCCTTGTTGCGGATATAGCTAACTGAATGGGTACTCTGGTGAACAAAGAGATCACATCAAAAGAGACCAGGCATTCATCATCTTCGAGGCATACATTTGATATGAGCTTGATGAAGTTTTCGGGGTTGCGCACGTGGGATGCTGTCCTTCCGGTGAGTGGTGATATAATCTGGTGCAAGTATGTGGATAGTGATCAAAGTGGGGAGCATGAAAAGTCTACGATTGGCCGTAAGGGGATTCCGGGTTTATGGAGTTTTGGCAAGCCGGTAAAAGGCTGGTGCGGACCCGTTCCTGCACATTAATTTTAGATAAAGATTTCGAGAATTTGGCGGCACACCGCCACCTCCGAAGAATACCCCCTGAAAAAGGAGCCGAATTGGTTCCGAAACGTCGGGCTAGTAATTTTCCCTTTTGGTTGGAGTCAATCTCTAAGTCTTAATCAATTTTCCCAACCAAACAGGTAATTCTGTCGAAATGTTTAGCTTATTGTCTCCTGTACAGATAAGGTCCTGTGGCCATTCTTTTACTTGTCTAGCTATAAGTTTGAAGGCATTGCGGAAATGGCCATGTGGAAAGACTCGTTTCACCGTAATTTTATTTGAATAATGCTGGACGCCTAAAATATCTCTGATAGGAAAGTAACCTAAATACTACTGCAAACACGAAAGATCACCTGCGTTGCTTGTTTTTGTGCACAAATAATGTGTAGGACCCATGGAAATTTCTATGCCAGCTGGTTTGCTTTTTATATGACTGCTAATTTGCTGCGGCACTTTAGCGTAAAACAGGTACACATTGGCTGTGCACTATGCTGCCAAGGTCATGGTTGAGATCAAAAGGATGAAAAGCATGCTGCATCGATTGTCTGCACGAGTTCTTTGAACTAAAGCAAACTGCCTCAATTTCAAGCTACCTGTGCATTCTGGCCTAACCTTTTCACCAGTGATTAAAAACCGCTTTCGTTTGTAGTCCGAATGACATGACAAGGTTACTTATACTGCTGTGCTGCTTTTGTTTTACCAGGACTTTTCCGCTTAGCGGCAATTAGCGGCACATGAGGCATTGTGTCAGAAACCCAGTGTTTGTGGGCATCCATGGCAGTAGCACTGATAATATGCTGGCTGATATGCTCTCCTTCATAGAAATGGGGTTCCTGCAGCCCCGATGCTGAGGAGAGAGAGGCTGAATGCTTGTGTTTATGTGAAGGTTGCTTTCTGTTGAATCCATATATGAAGGGTGCCATGGTCTTTTTTTTAGTTGCGTCACTGTGAGTTCACTTGTTACAGTACAGGTAATTTATAGAAAGGATGAAGAAGAAAGTTTGTGAAAAGGTTATATGAGAAGAGGAAAGATGAAGGAATTGTACAAAAAGGTCTTGTTTGAAAGCAGAGTGCGAGTGGCATACCTGTTGCACATGCCTGCTGTGCATCACAAAGAATTTTTGTCCGTGCTTTGGCATCTTTTGTGAAATTCCTGTATGCTCATTTTTCACCTGTGTAACCATTCCGCTTAGGGCCTGATCAGAGGTGAGCATGTACAATTGCATTTAATTAATTAAAAATTTAATACTAGTGTCACACTTGTAAAAGGCTCTATAGTAACTCACCTTTGGTGTCTCCAACCATAAAACTTGAAAAAGTTTCATTGCTGCTACATGGAAAACCCAGTGGCCATTGAGGCATTTTTATAGTTAGACATCAAACACTTCTGGTGCCATGATTACCAGCAACTGTTCTGTATCCATGGAAGCAAGCAGCTCTGTAAATAATGTAAAGGAGGAAAAAGCACACTTTCTTTAATTAACCCATTGAGGGTCGTCGTTGTACATGTACGACGGCGAAAACAAATTCCATATGGTCATGGCTGGCCATGTACGGCGGCAACTGAATGTATGAAAAAACACTTTTTCGGAATGAAGCATTGCCAAATACTGCTCCGGAGGTGCTGCAACCTTCCACGACTTCTAGAAAAACTTTTGTGCTGCCGTGTCTTGGCTTTCGTCAAAACTAATTTTTCGCTTTCCTGTATGGTGTCTGTCACCACAGTAGTTACGAACCACTTCCGCTTCGCCCAGCTTATTGCAGAAGCTCGTACCCGTGCTTTCCCGCTTTATAATCGGCATTTTCATGCTTTTTGTTTCCAGTTAAGGACATCAGGAAAACTGATTTCTATCTCGTTTCTTATCACAAGTGCTAGCACGAGATGCTCGCCTGATGGCCCTCTCGTAGGTGTGCAATTACTTTGTTTACAGGGGAACGCTCGCAAACCAATGATACTGTCGCGCATGCCTGTTCTTCTGCGAGGCGCTCGAGGACTGATAGAACCTAACCTAGAGATACCACAATTTATTACTGCAAGTTTCTCACCCATTCTCACCACTGAGCATGCTTACGGGCGCTTACATGGCATGCCTCACTTATGCTGCAGCCGCACGTTCCTGGGGCCATCTTCTCTAACATTCCGCATCATTTTCTTTTCTTCTGGCCCTTCGTCATTAGTTCAGACCACGGAGCAAGAAACCTTTAGGAGTGGAAACTCCGCCAGTTGCGGCGACCAGATAATGTCACAATCCCGCGGAGCCACTATCATGCTGGCGGCTGAGAAAGAAATTACCGCCGTCTTGGTTGCCAAGGCAACCGGTCACATGTGCTTCTCTTGTTCGCGGCCGCGCGCGTTGCTCCCGTTCGGCCACGCGCCTCACAACTTCTACTGAGGGCACTCACGCATCCCACCTGCATCCCATCTTAGGCTAGCAATTTCCGAACAAGGGTACATACACTGCACGTATCAGCGCTGTTAGTATTACGGCCCTCGAACAGACACCGACAAGAACAGTTACTGTTTCACTTAAAGGCCCATAAAAACAGCGCTACGGCGTGCACGCTGAAGCGAACGCCGAACGCCTGTGTGAGCGCGGGACACACGGGCGCCGCCGAAGAGAACGCGCCCGAGCGGCACCACCGATCCGCCAGGCTGCTGCTCTTTTTTTTTCGCTGCTGCTTGCATGACGTGCCGCAAGGCGCCGCCACTGCATGCGCCCCTGTCGGCGCATAATAATGTGACATTATCTGGTCGCACACGAGCGCCCGCGCTGACGGGAGTTTCTACTCCTAAATAATCTTCCGTGGTTCAGACGCAACTGTGTTTGCTGAGATGGCACCCTCAGCGCAACACATGATAAATATTGAAAATGAGATGGGAAGTTTCAAAATACAAGTCCTACTTGTGTGAAACCTATTAAAACTTCAAAGTAAGTTGTTAGAATATTATGACATTTGTAAAGAAATTGAATAATGATAGTGTATTGCATGCACTGAACAATAAACAATATGTAAACTGGCACGCATAAAAAAAAAAAAAATGTTTGTCGCTTTATTGCCACCTAGAAAAATTATTTGCTTTTCTTTTTTTTTTTCACATAAGCAGGGGTGCAACAGCTGTGCCAATTGCGCCATTTTGATACATTTTAGTATTTTCGAGCTGAGCTGTGCCAAAACCGTGATATATGTTGAAATTGTGCAACGCTGCGCCAAAACGCCCGACCAGCCGCGAAATTTCTCGGTTATGCTAGTTTTAGCGGGAAACAAAGGCTGCGTTGGCAACCTGCAGGTTGGACATCTCCATCCAATCCAGTACGATCCAGTAGCGCAGACGAGATTAGGGTGGCTAGAATGGCTACCCTTCTCGTCCATTCTAGCCACCCTAACGAGATCCAAACACATGCCCAGACGAGACGTTGGCGTGTTTGGTGGTGTGGCCGAAGAATAAAACAAAAAAACGAAAGGGAACCACTCATGAAGAAATGCATGTGTAGTTTCCACATGTTTGGCGGAAAAAGTTGCGTGCAGTGCACTGCTGGGGCGCGATCGAGGTCGTTGTTCAGAGCGCGCGTTCAGTTTCGCCGGGTGCGGCTTAGGTCAACCGTGCATGGCGAAACTGAACGTGCGCTCCGAACAACCATATCCGATCACGCCCCTCCCATCACCTACACTGCTAATGTTAATTACCGTATATACTCGCGTAATGAACGCACTTTTTTTCGCAGAAATCCAATGCTAAGTTGGCAGGTGCGTTTATTATGCGGGGTAAATTTTATGGCGTTTTATGAGTAAGCGTTCTTTGTGGAACTGCTCCAAACTTGGGATTTAGTGCTCCAAAACTGAGTTTTTTTTTCCCCGTAAGCTGCTCCAAATTTGGATTTTCCTTCTTCAAAACCAAAATTTTCCTGCTCCAAAAATTGCTCCAAATCCTATTTTGGCTGTTGCACAACTGCATAAGTTGCTCTGAAGAATTTAAATCGATAATAATAAAATTGTGACTCTGGGGGACGCTTTTTCCAAAAAAGTGTGATCCTCAAAGGGTTAATCAGAGAGTTACGTTTGCAGACTTGTGTTAGATTTTTTGTTTGGTTGATAGAAAGCAATATGGGGGGGGGGGGGGGGGGGATGCTGGTTTGTGATATTCTAACTAGGGAAAAAATGAATTTATACAGGATGTGGTGTGATTAGAATTCACAAGCGAATGTCTGTTAAAGAAAGTGAGTGGAATTAAAGCGAATAAAAGTGCAACGGCAGTGTGTCAGTGAATCAGGTGGTTTGGTGAGGTTGGGAAAATTGCAAGTAAGGGGGTTTTTGAATCTGGCAAAAAACATGAATGATTGGAAAGGTCTTTGCCCTGTAGTAGACTTAGAATTACGGTGGGGGGGGGGGGGGGGGTGATGGTGATGAGGTTGTAATCTTGCCGTTGTATTGCCATGTATCAAAATCACTTACACTCAGCCATTTAAGGGTCTCTGAAATTATTTTAATCATACCTAATAGAATCATATAGACATAAGCTGCATTTACATGAATGCTGACAGCAGTGCATCATATCATCGTTTAGTGCCTCGCATTCATGTAAATGGGGACGAGGCACTAGGAAGTTATGCACGGGAAAGTAACATTGCATCTTATGCACCGGCCAGAGGTAGCTTGATGGGCCCCTAAACCACCCAGAGGTTGAAATTTTGTTGAGGTGTTGCAGTTGTGCACGAGTCTGCAATGAACACGTAGCCGCGAGAATTTTTCGAAATGGTGCTGTAATAGCGGAGTTACATGCGTTTGATGATCGAAACGTGGCCCTCGCTCGTTTTGCTCTTTCCTTCGCTACACTCTGTGCGTCGGCTGGTCTCTCCTCCTCGCAGAGTGCTCCTCCAAATGTCACATGGCATTCGTCATTGCCAACGTGCTTTTTAAAACACTGTCCACTTCCGGTTACTGTGACTACCCGCTTTTGCTGTCGTCCGTGCCAGCTCGTGCTCTTGCAAAGCGTGTTGCTATGGACCCTGTGGTGTGCACACACCTAGAAAGGCTCGTCAATATAATGGATCCGTACGGTGACACGCCGTGACAAAGCACCTTCACTGGAGATGAACAACCACGTTTGGCATCATTCATTTTGACGGCATTCTGAACTTGATGCGCGTGTTTACTTGAAATGTTTAAAGAATATCGGAGGTGGTTTAGAGGCCCATTAAGTGAGTGAAGCTGCCTTTTGCAAATTCATGTAAATGGCTAGTGCTTCGCATCAAGGGAGAGAAAGAGCGAAAGCAGGACACTTAGAATTTGCATTCTTCACTCATAGGTCAGACATGTTCCCGAAAAACAGGCTCGTTTCGGACACCGTCACACATGAAGGTTGATGCACAAAAAAAAGATCCAACAATTGTGCTTATGAAAATGCAGCTATAGAGTATCTCTCACGGAATGCTTTCTTGCAAAAATATTTGACAGCGCGCAATGTTGAATGAGCTACAAGTGGTTAAAGATTACCCTCCTCTCAAGTTGCGGCATTCCACTCAACTCGTATTTCATGCGGCCATGGCTCTCTCAACTCCATGGGCACCTCATAATCCAGTGGCATGTGTTGTACACTTCCAATGAATGTGAACTGAATGTGTTCATGCGTCTCTTTCTGACGTCTTTTTCCTTGTTCTTTTACTGTAGTGACAGTGGCCTCAAAGTTGCTTATGTGCAGTGCGTGCATGTTCTATGGCATGCAGTCGTAGTTTGCTCGCTGCGTACACCTGTAGCGCAAAGACATGTGATAGGTCACCAGCATTTTCGAAAGAAAAGTAAGGGGACAGCACCGTCAAGTCATGGCGCAGTAGGCGTATGTGAGTACTAGGCAGGGTTCTTTCTCCAGTGAGAAGAAATCCACTAGTGTTGAGGATTGGGCGAGTTGGTATTTCATTTTGGAACTGGTACAGCGCAGGAAAGGAAGAAAACAGCTGAGCCGGCCAAAAGAAGGAACAGAGTGCTGGCTTGGCTGTTTCTTCCATTCCTTGTTGTACTGTACCAGTTTGAGAATCAAAAGAAATTGCCACACCCAATTAGTATTTGCAAAGGATTGGTGTACAAGTTCATGCGAGACTATCTCCTCCATTATCCACTGGCAACCATCGCTGCTGTGCTATTTTTAAAGGGGCCCTGAAACGCTTTTCTAACTAATCGTAGAATGGCCTCTCTATTAAAGGACGTCGCCTCATAAATCTCTTGCTGAAACATTTTTCGAATCCTTCAAGGGTAGTTAAGGGTAGTTATCGCACCGACACATGGCTTTCTCCTTACGTCTTCGCTAGCGTGCCAGAAGCTACATAGGGGGATCGCAAGGGCACAAAGCCCCGCCCAAAAGTTGGGCATTTTCATTTGTTGGGCACTCAAGCACCTGGAGCTACTTCACTTACAAAGACCAATCAGAGCATGTAGTTGTCAGAGCATCTTGTATACGAGAGGGCTCATCGCAGCACCCCGTGGCGGCCGCGATTTCTGCTCTATGAAGCATGCCGGTGCGATCTTGGAGGGCATGCGCAGCAGAAGCAGCTACGCACAACTGTTGTGTGTAGACCAGAAATGCAAAGATTAAGTAGTTTTGTTGGTCTTTTTGAGATTGCTGTGTATTTCTCATTTATTTAACTCAAAATTAACAATTGTAGTATTACTGAGAATGTTCTTGCGATCACTTAATCCACCAATACCTGTTGTTCCTGCTTGGCTGCTTGCGATGTAGCTGCTGACGACATTGCGAAGGAAAGAGCAAGCGATTTTTCACTGTTTTTTGACACGAGATTGTAATTTCCCTGCTGCATACAGTGCAATAATATTTGGCTTGCATGTTCACAGGAGCCTCTTCTACAGATCGGTAACATTTTTCTATTATGTCCAAATAGTGTTACAGGGCCCCTTTCACCTCAGTGGTATTTTTCCTCACAGTTATAGTGCCCAGCTTTCTGGGATGCTCTTTATTCCACTCTCTTCCTTACACAAGTGCACAAATGCACACAGACAACTGCTGTGGATGGTGCTAAAGTGAACCATTGCTTTGAAGAATCATCTGTTTATTGTTTTTATTCTCAATGGATTACTATGTATGCATATACACAGTAATCCGTAGTAGTATACAGTTGAACCTACTTATAACGATGCCGGTTTTAACAATATATAGAATATAACAATGAGTAGCCGATGCATCGTCGTTTGTATGTGTTTTGTGGTTAAACCGCTTACTACAATGCTACCATGCCACGTTGTCATTTATAACAATTAAATCTGGCTATGGGGTGTGTACTCCGAATAAGAATAAGAATTAAAAAAACAAAAAAACGGGAGCCCCTTCTCTGCCTTCGTGCCTCCTCCCCCCCCCCCCCTGCACAGTGTTGCCCGGAAAAAAAAAAGCGAGCCCCTTTGTCACACCTGCTTTTGTGCCACACGCTCCCCCTACATGGCATGCCTTCATACTTCATAGCATTGCCTAGAATTAAGAGAAAGAGCTCACATGGCATGCATTCCTCGCAGCCTCTCTAATCTCCCTTCCACCCTCTCGCAGACGTCGGAGGGGTGGAAGGGAGGCTGGAAAGGGGCAACTAAGGCATGGCATGTGGGGTGTGCCGTACAAAAGGGGGGTGGCGAAGCACCTTGCTTTTTTTTTCTTTTCCTGAATTTTGCGTTCGTTTTCTATTTAGCGTAGCCAGATTTAATTGCTATGGCCTATAATGTGGTATGAGAACATTGTAATAAGGGGTATATTTTGCCATAGAACACCCACAAAAGTTCAGAGTGGGGCAGCTGTTCATTGTTACGTTTGAGTAGGGGTGTGCGAATATTCGAAACTTTTGTATAATGAATAGAATAGTGTCCTATTCGATTCAGTCTTTGGGGAATATTTTAAATGTCAACTTAGCCCAATTAAACATAATATTGGAGCAAAAGATTGCTAAACGTTCATCCCCACGGGTATAGTATAGACCAGGGGTTCTCAAGTACGTTCATCCCAGGGAACCCTGCTAAGCTCCATAAAGTGCCAAGGAACCCCCCCCCCCCCCCTCCCCCCGAATCACCAGAATGTCGAATTATCGAGGGTATCAAGAAAACAATAAACAAATGCTTCACTACGTCAACACGCTTTTATTTACTCAATGAATCATCAAATCTTGTTTCTATTACCACAAGACCAGTGCGGAAGCTGAAATTCTCGTCATCTCATGACTGATTAGCGCTAGCAGCGGCGAAGGCCTCGCGACATCCTTCGCGGCGCGCGTTTTCATCTGTGATGCGCTTTGCACCAACGGGCGCACATCCCAATAAGTTTTTCGCCACTCAGCTGCTCGCCAACAAATTGTTCATCCATGGCGATGTAACCGGTGCTCTTCATCTTCGACAGCTTTGCACTGAGTCAAAACGAAACCACTGCTTGCCGTGACCGCTGCGGATGAAACCGCAGCCGCTATCGACACGATCATGGACGGCGACCCAGGCGGCTGACGCATGCACCAAGTCAAAACGAAACTACCGTTCGCTGCAAGAAGTGCGGACGAAACTGCGGTCGCTATCGACACTGCCATGGGAGGCGACTACACAGTTCTGAAGGCATGCAGCCGACGCGCGCACCGCACCGAGTGAAAATAAAACTACTATTTGCCGCAACCGCTGCGGACGAAACTGCGGTGGTTATCGACGCGATCATAGATGGCGACTACGCACTTATGGAGGCACGCGGCTAGCCGCCAACGCGGTGTTACGCGCGGCGATAAACGCAAGAATAAAGGCTTTAAAGGCACAATTAGGCACGAAGCGCTTCGGCGTTGCTGTCAGTCACGTACCGTGTACGATTGCCGCATGAGGACCACGGCGATGCTGACTGTGCCGCTTCGTTTCGGTTGGACGCTACACCGTTCTTGCTCTATTGCGGCGTGCATTTGCGGTGCTCCGCGCATTTAATTTTTTTTTTTTATTCCTCCAACGTGTACGTCAGTGCACACGCTATCGGCACCTACCCTATCTACAAATAGGAGAAAGGCGCATGGTGGTAAGCTACGGCCTCCGAGATTCAAGTGCGAAAGCTTAGGCACGCTGCCCGTTCTCAGAGGTTGGGTGGCTAAAAGCTGCTTGCGTATTTATTGCACAGTTCGCGAATTGCTGTTACGCACTGTGATGTGCTTTTTGACACTCGGGCATGGGTAATGGAGGTTCTTTAGATCGAGCGCACCTCGTGTTTGCCGTTTTAGACACTTGTCGAGAGCGGGACCAGGGAAAATTTATCAGTGGCTCGCGGAACCCCGAGCAGGTGCCTGCGGAACCCGTAGGTTCCGCGGAACCCACTTTGAGAACCCATGGACTATACACATAAAACATGGGAACATGTGTAGTGGAGCAGGCGGCATGACTTAGATAGCCATACTTTACAGGCTATACAGCGATCATTCGTACTCTCCGAAGAGTCCTGTGCAAGTGAAGCAACTACTTGTTTGCTCCTAACGCTCCATTTGTGCTTTTAATAAGTGCTTCATAACGTACATAATGACAGTAACTTGCTAACTTTAAGAATACTAGGATGTTCATTGTTCTATATTAATTGTGATAATGGCTGTTAATTATTCAAAAGCTGTGCAATATTTGATTCGATTTGCTTCTGGCACTATTCGATTTGGTTTCAAAAAACAATATTCGCACACATTTGAGTATTCTTAAGTCTGGTAATGCTATAAGTGGGTTCAACTGTGCCTCTTTGTGTCTAAATAAAACGTTTGAAGGTTTTCCCCTCTGCTTTGTTCCTGCAACCCAGTTTTAACAATTATCGTTTCTAACAATGGAATTTTCTTGCACGTGAAGTATAAGTTGGTTTGACTGTATTGCCCTTGTGCTTATTTGAAGCATATTACTACATGTATGCATATACTCTTGAAAAGAATAATAATGCAATGTCTTGTTTAACTCTTTCATGCACAGAAGTTCGTTTTGCGAGTAAAACCCGCTGTGGTTGCTCAGTGGCTATGGTGTTGGGCTGCTGAGCACGAGGTCGCGGGATTGAATCCCGGCCACGGCGGCCGCATTTCGATAGGGGCAAAATGCGAAAACACCCGTGTACTTAGATTTAGGTGCACCTTAAAGAACCCCAAGTGGTCCAAATTTCCGGAGTCCCCCACTACGGCGTGCCTCATAATCAGATCATTGTTTTGGCACGTAAAACCCCGTAATTAATTAATTTTACGAGTAAAACTGAATGTTATTGAAAAAATGGTAAACAGCTGGTAAAAAAATTGCTGTTCTCACAACAAAATTTTTTCCCCCCCCACATTTCACTCAAATAGAGCGAGGTGGTCTCCTGGGCTGACCACCATGCACAAGGGTCTAGAAGTCAGTTTTGGTGGAGGCCAGCAAAACATACTTCGTTTCCTAGCAGGTGCAATGGGGCATTGCATGTCTCGCACATCCATGTTGTCCTTGAAGGTTGGGGTTTTGTACTGCAAGCAGTGCACCTCTGTTGAATGCACCTTTTCAGCTGGTGCTTGCAGTGAAATACAGCTAAACCTCGATATAACGAACTTCAATACATTTAATCCTTTATATAACGAAGTCAGTAAAATCAGCAGTTTGCTTCGTTATATTCAAGTTTCGTTATATATTAAAATTTGACCTGGATGCAAGTACGTACCATTGCCTATGCATTCTTCTTGCACGATAGGAGCCGCAATATTTTCTGAATTAGTACTCAATGCTGGGCAAGCTGGTATTCCATAGTGATGAAAAATATCTAGAAAAAAAACAACGGTTGAGAAAGAAACACGATAAGAGTGCACATCATATTGTGTGTTTTTTTTTTTCTCGTCCCTTGTTTTTTCGTTGCTATTTTTCATCACTTTCTGAATTATCGGGCAGTCGGAAAATGCAAATTTGAATGAGAAAAAAAAAAGCATTTTGTTGAATTTGAAAGTCAGCGACGAAAGATGGTTTCATGCTTTGTAAACTATCCTCAATATCGGCAATACTAAGTGAAAGCAACCATGCTTTCACGTCCCCTCTGCCCCCCCCCCCCCCCCCCCCCGGCTTATGGTGTTGCTCGCAATGGGATGATGCTATCATAAAAAGCGCTGGCAACGGAGAGCGAATGCTTCATCTGCCTTTTGACACATCTCCGAAACTCTAGATTATGCAACCTCTGGTACTAAACGCACAGTAAGATAAGAGGCACATGATGTCGTGCCATCACAGCACGCCCACTCTTTGCACACACGGCAGATTACCTCTAAAATGGGGCGCGTGGGCTGTGTATGCGTTTAGCCACGCTGACAACCATTGAAGTTTGTTATATTGAGGTTTAACTATAACAGAATTATCAATATAATGAAGTGTTTTAGTTTTTATAACTTGTCCATAGAACACCACATATCTTACGCATGATTTCAATATAACGAAATTTCACTGCCACCGCCAAGGAATACCGAGACAATAAACGGGAACTTCTGTGGGTGCAGATTAACAAATGGTTCAATTGCATGCAGTGTCTTGTGAATGCACCTGCCAGATTGTGCGACGTGCTACCGAGAGTGACCGCCGAAGCGGAGCAATATCATGTTCTGTATAAAGTCCAAGTGCAATAAGATCCTATCGCGCTCTGTGCGATAGGTGCAGGGGAAAGCGTGTGAAGGTGAGCCAAGAAGCATAGCGGCTTGATGAACGCCATCTTCCCTGCGCGAGCACGGGTGAACGGGTGGAGGAAAGCTCGCTCGCGGTAATGTGATCCAAGTGCACGGGAGGGTGGGGACAGGTTATCGCACATCTTTTTTTAGCGGGGCCGTGGCTGGGCATGGCTGTAAGCGTAAATGAATGCATACGCAGCCTGCGCGCCCTGTTTTAGAGGTAATCTGTCGCGTGTGCAAAGGTCGGGCGAGCTGAGATGGCATGGCATCGTGCTGTCTATCCATGTGTTTAGTGCTCGAAGCTGCAGTCATGAGAGGAACATAATCTTCATCAGCCCCTGTATCAAGAGGCTCTCACGCAATGTGAAGGGCTTTTCTCATGCTGACTCTTTCTCTATGCATTGTAGTAGACTATATCATAAACTTAAGTCAGAATCGCTGTCAACCCCTGCAAAACTATCAGAGTGTGATTATATTTCCACATACTCCTAATACTGAACACCTAGCAATAATTATAAAAACCAGCCCTCTAAGACCCTTCAAGCATGGTGGTTGAGTGACCACAAGTTTTATTGAGATGAACTGTAATAGTCTACCATTTTATCTATTGCACAATATGAACTTTCCATGCATGAAATACATTATCCCATGCTTGCAACCTAGTAAGGACAGAACTTGTTTCTTTTCATAGAAGACATGGTTTCAGCGTGTGTCACGTCATGGAGGTCATCACGGTCGGGAAAAAATGTTACCACGCGTGATACTGGAAACTAAAGGTAGTGGGCTACTGCTCTTGAAGTAGTGGAAGCTTGAAAGAGTGTGCCATTAGAAATTCGAGACGTGTAATTCACATGCTTTCAGCAGAAAAAAAAATCCAGAAAAGGTTGTGTTCAAAACAGCTCGTATATATCTGTATGCTCTAGGGGAATAAAAATGCAAAGTCAGTGCAAATGCCCTGAGCTCTGGTGAGCAAGCGGGTGACACTGCTGCACCAGACTTACGTGGCAGTTGACGCATGAGCAAGCATTTTTTTGCCCCACCAAAACTCTGCAACATGGCGACATCCTCATTTTCTAGAATGCGATTGTCAGATAAGTCTTCTATGACATCTTGGAGATGAGCAACCTTTTACAAAAGCCGTTGATGGGATTGCCGTACAGTCTTCATCTTCTTGGTCGCAGTTTGTAATTGTGTAACGCCATACTTCATGCTTCAGAAAGGCCTTTTCAGGCGTGTATTCCGCTGGCTGTGGCTGCAAAATATCACGCGCTGTAACATGTGCATGAGCGACCAACATGACACAAAGCACGTACGCAGAACAAAGTACTTAATTGTTGTGGCATACACTCTTGTGCAAGCTATGAAGAATATAACGCTTAATTTTAGGTCATTACCTTGCTCACGACGGTTTCCATTTACACTTTTGTGAACTTAAAAACTGTGGGGGCATAAAACTGCCATCCACACGAGCTTGCTAGTGCCACTTAATTTTGTTTATTTGCAAAATACTGGAGGCCCATCTGGGCCCAAGCAGGAAAGGTAAAAGTACAAAAAACTAACACAGAAGAGGCCAATGTAGCATAGTTCATCGTGAGATGTTTCACAGAAGCCTTTTAGTTTGAGTGGGCAAAATATACTGAGCTCTTATCCCTACACAAAAGACCACTTTTGTCTGCCTGTATCACGGCTCATCGTGACTGATCGAACAAATAAAGAGCATAAAAATTGTGAAAAACCTGTTGGTGGTCTAGTTCATTGTGTCATTGGAATGGAAAAGAGAAATTGAAGAAGGGATTATTGGCCGCCAATTGGTGTTTAATGCAAACTAGAGGCGGGTTGCTAGGAGCGAGCCGGATCTTGTGAGCAGCTCTTTTTAAAGAGCGAGTGAGCCGTGGTTCAGTACAAGTGAGCGGCGGTTCTTTTGGAGAAAGGGAGCCGGTTTTCTCGCGTTCAGTGAGCCATGTCGATGCGTTCCGTCAGAGCCGGGTCTTCTGCTGGGTGCAACTTCCGCGCCATTTATCTATTAGCGGTATGAGAAAGCAACTGCCCTCCCGCCCTTTCTCGCAAGAGTCGCCTTCACCCCCTCGCCTGCGGCTGTTTTTTGAGCCGCTCTTTTTTAAGAACAAATGAGTTGCGGTTCGTGTGAGCGGCGGTTCTTTCGTAGAGAGGAAGGCGGTTCTCTCTCGTTAGTGAGCCATGAGGAACCGTTCCTAGAGAGCGCTCAGGAGCGAGCCAGATCTTTTGAGCCACTCTTTTGAAGAGCGAGGGAGCCGTGGTTCAGTAAGTGAGTGGCGGTTCTTTCGGAGAGAGGAAGCCGGTTCTCTCTCGTTCAATGAGCCGTGCCGAACCGTTCCGTCCGAGCCGGATCTTCTGCTGGGTTTCCAGGTTTCGATTTCTGACCGACAAATGGTGGCCAGTGTGGGCAGACTCACGCTACTGGTACTCGCTCACAGTGTGTGGTGTGCGCAGCAGTCCCTTTGGTTTTTTTGTGCGTCCTATGGTGTGGCACCCGATGCCACCGATGGGAGAAGTAAAGAAGCCTTAATTGGCAAAGAATGGTACCGTTCGTTGCCTGCTGCTGTTCAACGATGTCTCACCACTCTCACCGATTGCACATCGTGTGCTGGTGCAATAACACTTCGAAGATGGTCTTCCGTTTCTTTAAATACAACAGGTGAACGTACAGTTTACGTCCTGGCCTTCATTTGTGCTAATTAGCGTAGTCGTGAAAATGTCACCCATGGCATCCATTTCTGTGCATTTTCTGAGCGTGTATCATTAGCACGTCATTAAAATGAGGCCAATGATCTGTTGTGTTGTAATAGGACTTCATTTTTTTTTTGTCCTAGCGCATGATGGCATGATCGCCAGTATCGCGTGTGCGCTCAAGAGAGAAAAAAAACAAAATAATGAAAGGTACATGTGGCAGTTTTGTGGATCTTTTGGATGATTTTTGTATTGTACTTGAAGAAATGATTTCTGCATTCATTTTGCATGGCGTTACAGCTCGCTCATATTATAGTGAACAAACGTATGTGAATAAATGAATAAATTTGAAAGATAATGTACAATAATTTTGTCTTCTTTTGACGAAAGTTGATTTTCCTCCTCATCATCATCATCATCAGCCTATTCATGTTCACTGCAGGACGGCCTCTCCTTGTGATCTCCACTTACCCATGTCTTGCGCTAGATGATTCCAACTATCCCCTGCAAATTTCCTAACTTCATCACCCCACCTAGTTTTGTGCCGTCCTTGACTGCACTTCCCTTCTCTTGGTATCCATTCTGTAACTTTAATGGTCCACCAGTTATCCATCCACGCATTACATGGCCTGCCCAGCTCTGTTTTTTCCGCTTAATGTCAACTAGAATATCGGCCATCCTCGTTTGTTCTCTGAACTAGAGCACTGCACGGGCCTGATTTTTCGGCCCGAGCCCGGCCCGGGCCCGCTTTACGAGGCCCGAGCCCAGCCCGGGCCCGCAATACAAAGCCCGAGCCCGGCCCGGGCCTGGGGATGCATGACCGAGACCAGCCCGGGTGATCATTACTTAGCTTAGCTAGGGCCCGCGTGTGCGTGAGCAGGCCCGGCCTGTAAGAAAAATTTTATTTTTTACTTACAGATTGTACCGTATCTGTCAGCCTCACCTTCTCGAGGTTTAATCAGCTGCAGTATATAACAATAAAAGACCGAAACCTTTGTTTCTCCCACGGGAACATCAGTGATCTGGCCCATTGCCTGTGCTGCTATTTTTTCACTGGTGCGCATGCACTTACCTTGATTTGTACGATATGGTTCTATGATGTCATTTAGCATGCAAATATACAGGGTGTTACATTTTTGCTGCACCAAATTTTTTAAAACTGCCTTTGGCAGATTCATCATTCATCATCAGCCTATATCTATGACCACTGCAAGACGGCTTCTCCCTGTGATCTCCAATTACCCCTGGCTTGCGCTAGCTGATTCCAACTTGTGCCTGCAAATTTCGTAACTTCATCACCCCACCTAGTTTTCTGCCGTCCTCGACTGCACTTCCCTTCTCTTGGTATCCGTTCTGTAACTCTAATGGTCCACCAGTTATCCACGTATTACATGGCCTGCCCAGCTCCGTTTTTTCCGCTTAATGTCAACTAGAATATCGACCATCCCTGTTTGTTCTCTGATCCACACTGCTCTCTTCCAGTCTCTTAAAGTTAGGCCTAACATTTTTCGTTCCATTGCTCTTTGTGCAGTCCTTAACTTGTTCTCGCGCTTCTTTGGAATGAATTCTTGGAATGAATCCACTTGGAACGAATTCTCAGGACTGAACCAGTTTCGAGATATTAATTTTCAAAGTGTCCGATTAAATACATGGGCGTTCCAGTTCACTTTTTGAGGAAAACACTGTTTTATGCATTGAAGCACAAAATTAACTGGAACGCCCATGCATTTCGTCGGACACTTTGCACATTACTATCTCTAAATTGGTTCAGTCCTGAGAATTCTGTCCAAGTGGTATGATACGCCTTGCGAACTCAGCGGCTATAATTCATAGATTGAAAGGTGTGCCGTAAAATAGTTAAATAGGAAGTTAATTAGCGTAATTGTGTTAAATATTAAATTAGCCGTTTTGATTTCTCGTGGAAGTAATTGCCGCTTCATCGAGTAGTTTAGGTCAAGGATTATAATTGTGTTATCTGCCAAAGGCAATTTTAAAAAATTTGGTGCAGCTAAAAAGAAACACCCTGTTTATATGATGGGTATTACATGGATTTGTGTCATCTTCGTGCTTGGGGCTTCAGACATGTTCTTCTGGCTTTGTTTCTATGTATATAGGGTGCAACTGTTTCACAACAAATCCGTGCAGGGGTGGGGCCTTGCCTCGATGACGTATCATCATTTTCTTTTTTCCCCCCTCTCTGTTTGGCGGCGTTCTAACACCACCGGCGTTGGAACGGAGAACACGCTGGGATGGTGGTGACTAGGCACAACTGTGGCTGCTGTTAAGGGATCAATGGTATTCCTAAATAAACGCATCACTGTTTTGATGATCCAAACATAATCTCACTATCAGGGAGGGAGCAGTCTACCTGACTGGAGCAGTATCTTTTTATTTGGGGTGTTGCGGAGCACAGCGTAGCAACACCCCAACGACCGCCGCTTTGCGTCGGCTTAAGCACTGGGGCACAACCAACCGCGCTGCCAAACAGAGGAAAAAAAAAGAAAATGGTGATACGTCATCGAGGCGAGGCCTCGCCCCTGCATGGATTTGTTCTGAAAACAGTCGCACCCATGTATATATAAGCTGGCGAATTCACAAGCATACAGCATCAAATAAACGCCCAAGTAAAGACACCCCTTGCCTTAGCGCTAAAATAATGCAGTAGTATCGACACTGGTAATAATGCAATCGCAAAAGCGGTAACATGTAAATGGTTTGAGGAGCGGTTTTTTGTGTAATTTATTTTTCCTTATGTGGAAAACAATGTTCGTTTTTGTGGAAAAGAAAAAAACTAGCGTAGCTTGCACTGGCGGTGCAATGCTAAAGAGACAGCGGAGCTGATGGGAACCTAGCTAGTCCTGGCTTTTGGGCCAGGCTAAGCACTACCAAGTTATCCCCAGCATTTCCTGGAATTTATTGATTATTGATCGATTATCGATTAGCTATTGATTGGCTATCGATTGTCTGTTGCAAGGTATTGGCCACGTATTTGGACTAGGCTAAGCACTACCAAGTCATCCCCAGCATTTTCCGGAATTTATTTATTATTTATTGATTATCGACTAGCTATTGATTGGCTATCAATTGCCTATCGGTGACTGACTAAGCTTAAGTAGTCCCAACCATGCTTAGCTAGACTTAACCAGGCTCAGCTTCGCTAGTTCACAGGTGTATGTGCCAATGCACTTGCACCCTTTCTGCACTACTGCCAGGATCGGTCCACAAACAGCTCTGCTGTTAAAAATGAGAACTTCATCTGTTTTCCTCTTTTCTTTGATAAGATATACAGCCATCTCTCTTGCACATGTCACTTCAGCTTGGCACAGAATGCATTGAACCATGCAGTGCATAATGTTCGCGTGAGCTCGAAGGCCTACTTAGGCCCTTTAAAGCGCGGGCCCGAGTCTGGCCCGGGCCCGTGGCTTCAAGCCCGAGTCTGGCCCGGGCCCGTGGCTTCAAGCCTGAGCCCTGCCCGGGTCCGCGGCTTTAAGCCTGGGCCCGGCCTGAGCTCGCCTACACACGCTTCGGACAGCCCGGCCCGGCCCGGCCCGGCCCGCGGGCCGGGCCAATACTACGGGGTTGACCAATACTACGGGGTTGACCATGCCGCCTGCGTTCAGCAAAGCTATTTGCTGAACGCAGGCGGCATGCATTTTTCATGTGCTAGCCGCAGCCCTGTAGCTTCTTCAGCACAGGAGCAGAATTGAGAGGAGCACCATCAACCGAAACAAACTTTGTGAAATTGAATTCAAGCATGTCAATCGGCACGATATTTACGCGTATAAGACGTACCGACTTTGTGTCTTGTCAAATGACTTCAAATGTCGCCAGTGGCCGACCTCCTGGAGGCATCCTCAAGCGATCGCTTTCGCGATTATTTACGTGCGATTTTGCGTTTTGGCCTCGGACGCGTCGCAGGCCATTTGCTACGCTGTGCAAAGAGATGCAGTCGCGCAAAAGCTCGCGAGAGTGATTGTATTCCCGGATGCAGCTGTGCATTTTCACGCTGGCAATGCATAAATGGACCGACTACACCGAGCGCGCACCCGCCACACGGGCCGCTGCCATGCTGGTAGCATGTTTACGTTTATCCACCGACCAGCTGTCCGGGTGTTTGATTTTGCAAACTTCAGGCAGCTTCGGGTTGTCTTGGGATGCCAGCTCACGTGACTTCCTATCAGGACCGGAACGAGCTGGCTGCGGTCTGGCTGCCAGCGAGCTGCCAGAACTCTGAAAATGGAAGAAGCCCAGTGCTGAAACGTTTGTTGTTGTGATGCATCACCGATGCCGGCATCCAGTTGCGTGTTCGCACCGACGGTCTGGTCGTACAGCTGTTTCGAGGCCCCGACGCGAGCGGCATTTCGCTCAAAAAAAAAAAAAAAAACTTCAGTGGAGTATATTCTGTCTCATAAGCGGCGTTTAGCAGAGGCAAGGCTGCGAGGTATGGGAACACAGGTGCTTGTGCAAGGTGAATATAATTTGTATGTCTGCTACTATGCCACAATTTCATATTGTTGCCCAATGGTGGACGCTGCAGACACTTACACTACAGGTGTTGGTAGCAGGCGACAAAACGCGGACGAAAACATTTTTTGTGTTCGCCTTCCTCATTGTCTGAGGCGCCAGTAGCTTCCACAGACCTGGAAGGTGCTTCTCAGGCAGATTATTACACCGTTGTGTGCTTTTTTATGCCAGCTGCCGGGGTACACTCCGAAAC